>NC_068421.1:30706762-30834262 GCF_023373465.1 Oncorhynchus keta
AGAAGGACAGTTGTAGCGTGGGTCTGACTGATTGTCAGGGGCATCTGCAGGGCACTGCCTGCCCTGTGGCATGGCATCCATCTTGTTTATTCTGGAAGGTTCTTCTTGTTGCTCCAGGATTGGACTCAAAATGCCCTACCAAATTCACTCATCACATTAGGCCAGTGGTTCTAGTTCTCACCATGGGTATGTGCCTGTGTGTCCTCTCCTCTTAAGCCAGTGGTTCTGGTTCCCACCATGGAACTATGTGATGTACTGTGTGACCCAATAAAGACTTCTGGAATATCTATGACCCAATTAGTTCACACAACCACTGGCCCAAGTCATGCCAGTTTTGCCACGGCCTGAAACCAGTCAGTCACGACTTACCAGTGGGTCCCTCTCAACCTAGCTACCATTTGGGAAACCGTTGCATTATGAAAATATCTACAGTTATGCTACACCAGCTCTATACCCAGTTCCAGCTTTCACGATGGCAATGTTTTCTCAATGTTTCTCCACTGTTTGTGTCATCCACAGGGTGAAAGCAGCCCAAAGTGAGCTGGGGACTCAGATCCTGGCAGACTTCGAAGAGGCCTTCCCCGCTCAGGGGTCAAAGGTGAATATTTTTGTTCTATGAATGCCTTGTGTGTTATCATATGAGCTTCATTAAACAATTGTATATGTATAACTATACATTATATGATGTATATTATAATTGTGTGTGTTACCCCAAGGTATTTTGTGTGTGTACTCTATATCCCCAGAGAGCAGGGGGACCCAGTAACGTTCTGAGGGATGCCTGTCTGGTGGCCAACGTCTTGGACCCTCGCATCAAACAGGAGATCATCAAGAAGTTCATCAGACAGCACCTCTCTGAGTACATGGTGCTCTTCCAGGAGAACCAGGACGTGAGTTTCAGTTTATTGTACTGCTAAGCATTAAAGTGGAACTGACAGCGTTTTAGCAACATAATCTTATTCAAATCTGGTCATAAACACCCCCAGGAAGAATACAATTTTCTGACAAGCAAGCACTTTCATAAATTCATAGAATGTTTGGGAATGACATCCAGTAAGGTATTTGTGAAAATGTTGCCATGCGTTTGGACAATTAATGGACACTGCAGCAAATAATACCTAATAAAAACATCTGTCTTGTCCATGACCGGAGTCTATGCATAGCCAATCAGAGCTACAGTAGGCCTATGTGTTAACAAGCCATTTGCCACACGGGCCTGCCATCATTCACTTTGAACTGGACTGTGTTTACAGGGTGGTAGCAACAGCACAGCTTTAGATCATTATAATGCATTTGCCAAAAGCCACAAAATACACCTGAATGGATTTCTGCAAATATGTAAATGCCATGGGAGTCCTCTTACATTAGGGAACTAAAGTCTTATTGATCAAAAAACATGAAAAGGTAGGCTCTCTCAGTTGCCTATGCACATCAACAAGATCAACAACTAACACTAGTCAGAGGGAGAAGAGCTAAAATCTAATGGGGGAACATTAGGTAAACCCTTTCAAACATTTTAGCTAGTTGGCTGTCAAAATTGCACTGATAAGCGATGGGGTACCCTGCTCATCGTTCTGCAGCTTGCCTGCTAATGCATGCTTTTTCCTTGATGAAAACCTGCTCTAGAGGGCTCGGGAACTTCCAACAGGACAAAGACCCTAAGAACACAGCCAAGACAACGCAGGATTGGCTTTGGGACAAGTCTGAATGTCCTTGATTGGCCCAACCAGAGTCGGGACTTGAACCAGATCGAACATCTCTGGAGAGACCTGAAAATAGCTGTTCAGCAACGCTCCCCATCCAACCTGACAGAGCTTGAGAGGATCTGCACAGAAGAATGTGAGAAACTCACCAAATACAGGTGTGCCAAGCTTGTAGCGTCATACCCAAGAAGACTCGAGGCTCTAATCGCTGCCAAAAAAACAAAAAACAGTTTGCTTTGTCCTTATGGGGTATTGTGTGTAGTTTGAGGGAGGAAATAACTATTTTATAAATGTTAGATTAAGGCTGTAATGTAACAAAAGGTGGAAAAGGTATTGGTCTGAGAACGTTCCGAATGCACTGTCGATGACTCAACTGTTGACTTATTTACAGGACCGCGGGCCTTGTTTGACATGTGCCCTAGCCTATTAGCCACATAATGACTGACTTGTGGTCATTGCCTTTCCTAGTTTGATTGTATTGACATTCCTTAGTTGCAGTCGTTCGTTTTTGTTCAAAATATTGAGTCATTGAAATGATATGTCCTGAATGGTTGGCGGCAGCAAACCATATACCAGGTCAGCTGTGATTTACGAACTGATAGCAATATTGTTTTGGACTACCAAAACATGTATTGGACTACCAAAACATGTATTGGACTACCAAAACATGTATTGGACTACCAAAACATGTATTGGACTACCAAAACATGTATTGGTGAATTATATTAATCATGCTTTGAACTGCATCCACCTATTCTGCCAATAATGCCTCACTGTATATCAGGTTATATTTTACTCAAAATTCCATATCTTTAAAACCTCTTATAAAGTTGGTTTTGAAGAATGAACTTGGAATTTGATCTTTTTCCAGTTACACTTTAATCTAAGGCGTCCATTTTGGGCCCACTACACGAGGGATTTTGGGTAGGTACAAATGGGGATAAGTGACATTTATTTATATTTTTTTACATCCCAGTATTTGTTCCTTTGTAGATCATGTGAATCATAATTGAGATGTACATTGACTGATCTTTAATAATGCTAGTGTTGTGACAGTATGTCTGTGGACCCTCCACCTGAAAGTGTGTTTGTCCACTGACCCAGGTAGCTTGGCTGGATAAGATCGACCGGCGCTACGCCTGGATTAAGCGTCAGCTGGTGGACTATGAGGAGAAGTACGGACGCATGTTTCCTGAAGAGTGGTGTATGACCGAACGCATCGCTGTAGAGTTCTGCCACATCACCAGGTACACACACACACACACACACACACACACACCCTGTGCTGGAAACTGTTGAGACAGCCAGTGCCTCACTGTCTACACATTCTATCAACTATTGTAATAGTTGTGCTCTATCATCCCCTAATAAAATGTATGAGCTGGAGCACAGAGAATTATTCTATGTGGAGGTGCTGACTAACGGCAAATAAACTGTAAGCCACTATATACAAATAAATAGTTGCACACACTCTATACCTAGAGAGTTTTACCCAATAAGTTACTGGGAGTTATTTATATATATATGTGTGTGTGTGTGCGACTCTTTATTTCTTTTGATAGCTCCTCTATCATCCCAACACTATTCAGTAGACAGTTGATTTAGTCTTTGTTAGGCTACATGAGCACTGACCTGCGATCAGTCATTCATGCTGCAATGTGACGTATTGACGACCCTATGTGTCTCTGTGTCATCCAGGACAGAGCTGGCCAAAGTAATGCGGACGCGGGACAAAGAGATCGAGGTCAAGCTACTTCTGTTTGCCATTCAGAGGACCACCAACTTCGAGGGGCTGCTCGCCAAGCGCTTCTCTGGGTGCACCCTCACCAACGGGCCCGGGGTTAGACACACACACACACACACACACACACACACACACACACACACACACACACACACACACACACAGTGCATTCGGAAAGTTTTCATACCCTTTGACTTTTTCAAAATGTTGTTACATTACAGCCTTATTCTAAAATGGATTAAATAGTTTTTTTCATCAAACTACACACAATACCCAAAATGACAAAGTAAATATAGTTTTCTTTCAAACTTTTTACATACGTATTCAGACCCTTTACTCAGTACTTTGTTGAAGCACATTTGGCAGCAATTACAGCCTTGAGTCTTCTTGGGTATGATGCTACAAGTTTGGCACACCTGTATTTGGGGAGTTTCTACCACTCTTCTCTGCAGATCCTCTCAAGCTCTGTCAGGTTGGATGGGGAGCGTTGCTGTACAGCTATTTTCAGATCTCTCCAGAGATGTTTGATCGGGTTCAAGTCCGGGCTCTAGCTGGGCCAATCAAGGACATTTGGAGACTTGTCCCAAAGCCAATCCTGCGTTGTCTTGGCTGTGTGCTTAGGGTTGTTGTCCTGTTGGAAGGTGAACCTTCGCCCAAGTCTGAGGTCCTGAGCGCTCGGGAGCAGGTTTTTATCAAGGATCTCTCTGTACTTTACTCCGTTTATCTTTCCCTCGATCCTGACTAGTCTCCGAGACCCTGTCGCTGAAAAACATCCCCACAGCATGATGCTGCCACCACAATGCTTCACCGTAAGGATGGTGCCAGAGGTGAAGCTTGCCATTCAGACCAAAGAGTTCAATCTTGGTTTCATCAGACCAGAGAATCTTGTTTCTCATGGTTTGAGAGTCCTTCAAGGTGCCTTCTGGCAAACTCCAAGCGGGCTTTCATGTGCTTTTTACTGAGGAATGGCTTTCATCTACTCACTCTACCATAAAGGCCTGATTGGTGGAGAACTGCAGAGATGGTTGTCCTTCTGGAAGGTTCTCCCATCTCCTCTGAGGAACTCTGGAGCTCTTTCAGAGTGACCATCAGGGTCTTGGTCACTTCCCTGACCAAAGCCCTTCTCCCCCCATTTGCTCAGTTTGGCCAGGCAGCCAGCTCTAGGAAGAGTCTTGGTGGTTCCAAACTTGACACAATCTTGTCTCGGAGCTCTACGGACAATTCGTTCGACCTCATGGCTTGGTTTTTGCTCTGACATGTACTGTCAACTGTGGGACCTTATATAGACAGGTGTGTGCCTTTCCAAATCATGTCCAATCAATTGAATTTAGCACAGGTGGACTCCAATCAAGTTGTAGAAACATCTCAAGGATGATAATTTGAAACAGGATACACCGGAGCTCAATTTTGAGTCTCATAGCAAAGGGTCTGAATACATATGTAAATAAAGTATTTCTGTTTTTTATTTTTAATAAATTTGCAAAAATTTCTAAACCGGTTTTCACTTTGTCATTATGGGGTATTGTGTTTAGATTGATGAGGAAAATGTTTTTTTTAATCCATTTTAGAATAAGGCTATAGCGTAACAAAGTGGAAAGTCAAGGGGTCTGAATACTTTCAGAATGTGCTGTATACACACACACCATTGGGCCATCATTGTTGACTGTAGTGTTGTTTTCAGGTGAAAAAGCCTGAGCCACCACTGGAGTCCACCAACCCTTTCCTGGAGGACGAGGTTGGAGATGATGGTTCAGAGATGGAGGAGGATCTGGATAGGGTAAGACATGTTTGAGATAATCCTTTGACCCGGTCTGAACTTCGATCTTGATAGGCATAGGCTGACCTTCTGAGGTTATTTCCTGTGTCATGTTGACTCATGATTGGAATATCTCTTGGAGGATCTTGGTAGGACCATTTTAAGGGATGACTTTGGAAAAATATACTCATCCCCAAAGAGAGAAATCATGAGTATTAACTACATTCTACATTGTTGACCATTTTCCGCTCCCCAGCCCAAGAAGCACAAGGCTCCTGACAACCCCTTCCATGGCATCATTTCCAAGTGCTTTGAGCCTCACCTCTATGTCTACATCGAGTCTCAGGACAAGTAAGTTGTGTGTGCGCGATTGGAGATCTGTGTGCCCAGAACGTTTCCTTTCTACCTCGTCAGCCCCCATTTCACTCTCTTTCGTCCCCTGTTTTTCTTTCTGTCTCTCTGCTGAGGCAGAAATGGTTCCTATTAGCTGCATGACCACAGACGCTGAGAAAGATGGATTGAAAAGTGCTGCTGCAGCAGTTCGTTCTTTTCTCTCTTTACTCCTCCGCTTTTTCTCTCCCACTTTTTCACCTCTTTGTTTCTCTCTCCCACTCTATTTCTCTCTCTCACACTATTTCCTCTCCCCCCTCCCTCCACCACAGACGTGGGGTCTCTCCAGGAACATGGTTCTGGGGCTTGTCTGTCTCGTTGCGGCCCCTAGTATTGGATATCTGGTGTGTTTAGTGCTGACTGGGCCTTACATGATCTGGCTATGGTTTTCTGTCACAACAGACAGGGCCAGACAATTCTACAACAGAGATTTCCAAAGCAGCTTGTCTCAATGGATACAACAGGAGAGTGAATAGTGACCTGATTGTTCATACAAAGTAGATTTTGTTTTCTGTCCTTGGCTTCATTTTACAGTAACAGTGGATGGGCAGGGGTAAAGTACTAGATATTAACAGCCATATATATATATATGTATATACAGCCATGTAGACATTGAAATCAAAGGACAGTGAATACAGCTGCAATAGAGAGAGAATCTCCTACCCTGTCTGTCTCTTCCATTTTATCATTACTGATGTGTGTGGCAGGTTGGCATTTGTCATGAATCTTGCTCTGGAAGCAGCTCTGCAGAGTGGTTGCTATCTGGCACAGCCACAAAGCCATAAATATTTGATTTTATACCTAACCACACTGCTAACCCTCAGGCCAAACCTTCAATTGAGAACAAAAAGGTCATTTTTTGTTTTCAGAAATGTTTACGATAGAGACAATTTTGACTTTGCAGCTGGGCCATCTAGTGTAAATCGCTCAGTTCTACCTCCAGGGCAAGATTCATGGCAATAAACGTCAACCTGCGTGTGTGTGCTGGTGTCTAGGGGTCATCACTGAGCTGTGTGTGTTACTATTCTCAGGAACCTGGGGGAGATGATTGACCGTTTTGTGTCAGACTTCCGGGCGCAGGGCCCCCCCAAGGCGGGCACGGAGGACGGGGGAGCAGTGCTGCCCAGCTGTGCTGACCTGTTTGTCTACTATAAGAAGTGCATGGTGCAGTGCTCCCAGCTCAGCACAGGAGAACCTATGATCGCCCTCACCACCATCTTCCAGAAGTACCTCAGAGAGTATGCCTGGAAGATACTGTCTGGAAACCTGCCCAAGTAATTTACCTATATAATGATATGATGATCAGATGTATTTGTGAGGATGTAGGTCTAGGGATGATTTAGTAAGTGCTTTTTATTCATGCTGCTCACATACTGTGTTGGGCCCTAGAACAGGAATGCAAGTTGCAGTACTTCCAGTATGGATTCCGGAAGGACACTGTGTACTCTGGTTTTCATTCAAACCATTTTCTGGATGGTTTCTGGCTTTGTTAGGAAAATATTCTGACACAGGTGGCACTATGACAACCAGTATAAACTGGCCTACTAGGAGCTGGACTTGGACAAATGCTTCTGTCAAAGCAAGATTCAAATTGTTATGGATGATATATGCTGTCATCTGCTTCAATTCCCTTTTTGATGAAGGAATCTGCCAAAGTGTGTTAATTCAGAAGAGTGATCCATCATTCTCAGGGGTTTGTTTGTTTGATCATTTTACGTGTTTAGTCGTCATTGTGTTTGATCGTCTTTGTTTGTATGTCATGTGGTTCTGGAGGTGTTTACATCGCGGTGAGGCCTAATACTTCATGAGCGAAAACATCTTTGGCTCGATGGCCACATAAGCCCTATTATTCACCGGGGTTGATACACACACACCCACACAGACCTCTTGTGTGGCGTAGTGTATGTATTGTCTTGTGGAGTTTTGATGCTGGCTCTTCTGGGTGGTTGGAGCTGTGTTGTGGTTTTCCCAGAAGTTTCGGTTGTGGCATTTAATAATGAGAGGGAGGCGGTTTCGCCATGGTAACACTGCCCCGTCTGTCTGTCTGTGTGTATGTTTCTGGCTGTGTCCTCAGTTATCCAAAACTTTCTTTGAATAATAACCTATAACTAGGTCCAGGAGTTTCTCCTTGTCAGTTCACACTAGGTCCCAGTGTTTTCCCTTTAGAGCTCATGTGTGCAGACTTCTGTCTTTAATTCATGAGAAAAGGAAGCTAGTTAACTATTTAGATGCTTTGTCTCTCTCGGTCTCTGTCTCTCAGGACTAGCAGTAATAGTGGAGGACTGACCATCAAGAGTCTACTGCAGGAGAAGGAGGGTTCGGAGGCTGCTAAGTTCAATGTAGAGGAGCTGTGTCTCATCTGTAGCATCCTCAGTACTGCAGAGTACTGTCTAGCCACCACACAGCAGGTTAGAACACACACACACACACACACACACACACACACACACACACACACACACTCAAACGGGTCTAGACTTAACGTTAAACCTATTCTGTGTCAGTTGGAGGAAAAGCTGAAGGAGAAGGTGGATAAGACTCTGGTGGAGAGAATCAACCTGACTGGAGAGATGGACACCTTCAGCAAGTATGCACCAAATCCTAACCTTCACTATAGGGGCAACTTCTGCCAACTCAAAATGAACAACAGTTTAGGAGATTACAGTCATGGACTTCACATCCAATTAAACTCTCTCTCTCTGCGTCGATCAGTGTGATTTCCAACAGTATCCAGTTGCTTGTTCAGGACCTGGACGCTGCCTGTGATCCTGCTCTCTCTACCATGAGCAAGGTGGGACACCCACTGCATTCCTCCCTCCCTCTTCTCATGCTGTCATATTATATTTTCACGTTCAACCATTCTCTCTTGGTCTCCCTCCCTCTAGATGCCATGGCAGAGTGTAGAACATGTAGGTGACCAAAGTCCCTACGTGACGTCAGTCATCATGCACATCAAACAGAACGTCCCCATCATCAGAGGGAACCTGGCCTCCACACGAAAATACTTCACCCAGTTCTGCATCAAGTTCACCAAGTGAGTTACTACCCTCTTCACTGTTCGTCAATATGTGTGACGAAGACTTGGTACTCCCATTGACAAGACAATTGATTTCGAGATTTAGAACAAATTGTCAGTGTTCGGAAATAAAAACTGAATTGATATTCTTTCTTGTCTTTTTTTTCCCCCTCAGCTCTTTTATTCCTAAATTCATCAACCACTTGTTCAGGTGTAAGCCTATCAGCATGGTGGGGGCTGAACAGGTAAACATACTTACCCTTTTATTTAATTAGCCTTTATCTAAGTAGAATTATGCTTACGGTCTCCGTAACAATACAAACGTTTTAACATTTGTTTGTTTGCTCCTGTAGCTGATAATTCAGCTTAGTTTTCTTCTTCTGCTTTGTTCTTCAGCTCCTGCTGGACACCCACTCCCTGAAGACAGTGTTGTTGGATCTGCCCTCTATAGGGTCTCAGGTGGTCCGCAAGGCCCCAGCCAGCTACACCAAGATAGTCGTGAAGGGGATGACCCGCGCTGAGATGATCCTCAAGGTGAGCCCTGTGACGCTAAAACTTAATTCAGAGTCCACAGACACAGAGACGCGATAGTCCGGCATTCCATTGTGACACAGACATGACCACCATCCACAGGGGATGCACAGCCCGACTGCGCACCTCCCCAAAATCCCCAACCAACGCAGCTCTGCATGCAAATCCTCTATTCATTTGAATGTGTTAAGTTGGAGAAATTGCATAAGCCGCACTGAGAATTCGAAAAGTATGAAAGGCAGCAGTCCAATATTCTTTTACACTACAACCATGCTACAATGTTACACTACAACCATGCTACAATGTTACACTACAACCATGCTACAATGTTACACTACAACCATGTCACACTACAACCATGCTACAATGTTACACTACAACCATGCTACAATGTTACACTACAACCATGCTACAATGTTACACTACAACCATGCTACAATGTTACACTACAACCATGCTACAATGTTACACTACAACCATGTCACACTACAACCATGCTACAATGTTACACTATAACCATGCTACAATGTTACACTACAACCATGCTACAATGTTACACTACAACCATGTCACACTACAACCATGCTACAATGTTCCACTACAACCATGCTACAATGTTACACTACAACCATGTTACACTACAACCATCCTACAATGTTACACTACAACCATGCTACAATGTTACACTACAACCATGTTACACGACAACCAGGCTACAATGTTACACTACAACCATGCTACAATGTTACACTACAACCATGCTACAATGTTATACTACAACCATGTTACACTACAACCATGCTACACTACAACCATGCTACAATGTGACACTACAACCATGCTACAATGTCTATCTTTGACCATGCTACACCGTTTCTGTACAACCACACAACAAAGTTTCACTACAGCCACTTCTACCTAATCCTACCACTTAATTGACCCTAAAACTTAACCTTAACCCACGCCTCAAGGGTAATCCTAACCATTAACCTCTACCCTTTTTAAATACACTGGCTTGGCTAAACATGATTATAACCACTGTTCATTCCTGTGTTTTGGCATTTAACAATAAGTAACAATAACTAAATACTGGATTTTGTCAAATGTGTGCTGTTTGACTGCCGAGCCAAGTATGAACATTGTCTGACTTGACCAGATTATCAACTTATGTTTTATTTTAATTGAATAACTGCTTGTCTACAGGTTAATTATTTCTCTTTAACCCCACTAAGGAAAGGGTTTTATGACCAAGTTCCCATTAAGTAGCTGAGGAATAGGAGCTGAACTGTGCCCCTGGGTTTTAATGAGAGAGACCGGAGAAGAAGGCAGGCTTTAAACACACATGGGCGTGCTCATGCACAGTGTGTCAACCTGCTGGAGCCAAGAGAGGTGTGAGTAGTTAGGGAATGCAGGCTTCCACGCGTATACTCACGCAAGCAAACACACACACTTTCGGGAATGCTCACATACGTCAGACACATGTATCCTTGGCTTGTCTCTTCTACAGAGTAAACACAGTCTGTGATTGGTTGACCTTGCCCCAGGGTTGGCCAATAGAATGCAGAAAGACAATGGCATGCACCTGTCTTCTCAGCCAAAACCCACCCATCCCTAGAGCCTATCCCCTCACCCTACCCTAGTCCAGTTACCCTGCCCCCAAGGCTTGTGACCCGATCCCAAAGGAAATTTCCCTCACCCCCTTGTCTCCCTAACACACACGAAGTAAGGCAGCCTTGATGTCTGTCTAATGGGCTTAATGGTCTGTTTTATTGGCCAGCCTGGGACCTGCTCTAATGGCCAGGCTGATCTGTCTTAATGATCAGCTTGGGACCTGCTCTAATTCCCAGGCTGATCTGTCTTAATGGTCAGCTTGGGACCTGCTCTAATGGCCAGGCTGATCTGTCTTAATGGTCAGCCTGGGACCTGCTCTAATGGCCAGGCTGATCTGTCTTAATAACCTCGTGACCAGTATTTTCATTTTTGGAAAAATAACGTTCCCAAAGTAAACAGGATATTTTGTCAGGACAAGATGTTAGAATATGCATATAATTGACAGCTTAGGATAGAAAACACTCTAAAGTTTCCAAAACTGTAAAAATATTGTCTTGAGTATAACAGAACTGATATTGCAGGTGAAAGTCTGAGAAAAATCCAATCCGGAAGTGCCTCATGTTTTGAAAGCTCTGCGTTCCAATGCGTCCCTATTGAGCAGTGAATGGGCTATCAACCAGATTACTTTTTCTACGTATTCCCCAAGGTGTCTACAGCATTGTGACGTAGTTTTACGCCTTTATGTTGAAGAATACCCGTAAGCGGCTACATTGTGTAAGTGGTCACCTGATGGCTCTGTGATTCTCGCGTAAAATACAGAGGTAGCCATTTTTCCAATCGGTCCTACTGAAAAACCAATTGTCCCGGTGGATATATTATCGAATAGATATTTGAAAAACACCTTGAGGATTGATTATAAACAAGTTTGCCATGTTTCTGCCGATATTATGGAGCTAATTTGGAATATTTTTCGGTGTTGTCTGACCGAAATTTCCGGTCGATTTCTCAGCCAAACATGAAGAACAAACAGAGCTATTTCGCCTACAAAAATATTATTTTTGGAAAAAAGGAACATTGGCTATCTAACTGGGATTCTCGTGAGTGAAAACATCTGAAGCTCTAAGGTAAACAATTTCATTTGATTTGCCTTTCTGATTTTCGTGACCAAGTTACCTGCTGCTAGCTGGACATAATGCTATGCTAGGCTATCGATAAAGTTACATAAATGCTTGTCTTTCTTTGGCTGTAAAGCATATTTTGAAAATCTGAGATGACAGGGTGATTAACAAAAGGCTAAGCTGTATCTCAATATATTTCACTTGTGATTTTCATGAATAGGAATATTTTCTAGTAATATTTATGTCCGTTGCGTTATGCTAATTAGTGTCAGTCGATGATTACGCTCCCGGATCCGGGATGGGGTGTCACTAGAGGTTTTAATGGTCAGCTTGGGACCTGCTCTAATGGCCAGGCTGGTTAATTTGCTAAATTGTAATTACTTTGCTAATATGGCCTATTTATTGCCGTACCTCCTTACCTGATTTGCACACACTGTACATTGATTTTTCTATTGTTATTGACTGTACTTTTGTTTATCCCATGTGTAGCTCTTTTTTTGTCGCTTTGCTTTGCATTATCTTGGCCAGGTTGCAGTTTTAAATGAGAACTTGTTCTCAACTGGCCTACCTGATTAAATAAAGGTGAAATATAAATTTTAAAAATGCTACATCAGCCATCAGAGCCATCAGGATGTAATCTATTCTGACCACAATCATGAGGACTACTGAAGATACAAGCATAGCCATAGTCTCCCTTTCTGTGTTTTTTGTCAAGATCATGTATCAGATTATTTTATACCAAGGGACTTCTAGTTATCAGATATTCAGGATATGTGGCCCTACATTCAAAACAGTTTAGCGGCCTCAGTGTCGACACCTGGGACGTGTATGGATGTGTCACGTAGAGTAGGCCAGAAGGTTAAACTGGATAACCTAACCTCTATCAAAATAAAAAGATGGCGGAGCCGCAAAAGTTCTTCTGCGCAAAGGTGTTTATTTACAAGTCATTCCGGAACAAAAAAACAACAGTACTGCCATCAACGTCTACCTTATGGGACAGCTTAAAAACAATGCTGCCCCATCCACAGCTCAATCCAAAAAAAAATAACTCTATGACTGAAAGGGAGGCTCCTTTTGTAGGGCTAGCCCCTCCCCTCAGAACAATTAACCCTAATTAATTAATCAATTAACAATACAAACCTACATTTTCCATGAACTAAACATACTAAAGGATATACATTGCAACACGGTTTTAAACAATATCACAACATAACATTTACAACATTACATCACTACTGACAATATCTTTCAATATGCCCATATGCATTAATGAGCCATTTGGGACAGGCACTATAAAGCCAACCCAATTCCCTTAGCTCGGGTCTTTTTCCAGCATACCCGGAAGCTACAGAGATGGAGAGAGAGGAACAGACAAACAAACAATGCGCTCATCCACAACATTGATAAGTATAATAATTATTGTATCTCTCAAATATGAACACTGACAAGTGTGAAATGCATGCACCAAGACAGAAGTTAATTTGTGTGTCGACCCACATTGTTAACTTATCTTATAATGGCGCAGGAAGGAGTGATGAATATGTGTGTGCGTTAAAGAACCAAATGCTGCCCGCGGCCAGTGACGGACTTCTACGTCACAGGATGTTTCCACATGTGAAGCACAAAAGGCCGTTAGTCCATAGAGGAATGCCTTGAATGTGTTTACATACAGTACAGTACCAGTCAAAAGTTGGGACACACCTACTCATTCCAGGGTTTTTCTCATTTTTTTACTATTTCTACATTGTAGAATAATAGTGAAGACATCAAAACTATGAAATAACACATATGGATTCATGTAGTAACCAGAAACGTGTTAAACAAATCCAAATATATTTGAGATTCTTCATATAGCCACCCTTTGCCTTGATGACTGCTTTGCTCACTCTTGGCATTCTCTCAACCAGCTTCATAAGATAGTCACCTGGAATGCATTTCCAACCGTTTGAATGAGTTCTCACATACAGTGTCTTCGGAAAGTATTACAGCCTTACGTTACAGCCTTATTCTAAAATTGATTCAATAAATAAAAATCCTCAGAAATCTATACACAATACCCCATAATTACAATGAAAACCGGTTTTGGACAATTTTAGCACATTTATACAAAATAATAAACATATACCTTATTTACATAAGTATTTAAACCTTTTTCTATGAGACTTGAAATTGAGCTCAGGTGCATCCTGTTTCCAATGATCATCCTTGAGATGTTTCTACAACTTGATTGGAGTCCACCTGTGGTAAATTCAATTGATTGGACATGATTTGGAAAGACACACACCTGTCTAGTTTTGATGTCTTTACTATTCTACAATGTAGAAAATAGGAAAAATTAAGAAAAACCCTTGAATGCGTAGGGGGCAACTTTTGACTGGTACTGTACATTCCCCTTTGTCTGCTGCCCATTTCTCGTGTGTGTGTGTGTGTGTGTGTGTGTGTGTGTGTGTGTGTGTGTGTGTGTGTGTGTGTGTGTGTGTGTGTGTGTGTGTGTGTGTGTGTGTGTGTGTGTGTGTTTTAAGGCCTTGAACCGACATACAAGGCGTATAGAATTGTTTTCTTCGATCTGGTGAGCAGTTCAGCCCTGGAAGTTGTGGTACCTATGTGCCTGTTAGGTAATTGTTTTATGTTGGGCCTGGCAGGGCCTACAGATGCTGAAAGTCTAGAGAAATACATGTTACCATATTTCCTATGTAGTGCACTACTTTTGACCAGAGCCCTAGTCCTTAACAATCCATACACATAGGTCAGTGTGGGGCCTCAGGCCAGTATGGATGGACTATTCCTGGTCAAATGTTTGTAGGATGTCCATGGGTGATCAAAGCAAAGGTTATGGTGATGATGACTGATAAAGTAGTTTAGGCTGTTTGAGTATAATGGTCTAGACCTAATGGTTTAGACCTGTTCTGGTGAGTCTGTCTGTAGGTTGTGTCTGTCTCTCAGGCTCAGGCAGCCCTCCTTGGCCCATGAGACGTGGCTGTTTTCCACGCTCTCCAGCCCTCTATCCACCAACCCCATCTCTCTCCCCCACCACCAGACTTCTTTTCTGGGGAGTGGAAATGCTACAACACCCCTCCACCCCACCTACTTCTAGCCTGGGTGTTTTCTTTTTTCGTTCTCACTCACTCTCCCTCCCTTTCGTTTTTACGAGCTAACTACAACAGTCCCTCCCTGCTTTCCCTGGGCCTCCCTCCAGGACAGTTGCTAAGTAAATCACTCAGTCCAGAGGGGAAGGAACCTCAAGAATTCCAGACAATCCAGTGTTCTATGTTCCGTCTCTCTTTGGTTTCACTCTTTTATACATTCTGGCCCACAACCCTTAGGCACAGAGAGAGGACAAGAGGGGTTGGTGAGTGGCAAATGTTTTGGGTAGAGAAAAGGAGGGGTGGGGGGGGTGCAATTTCCGATTATTTTTTTTTTAATATATATATATATATATATATATAACAATTTTAATTTGATTTTTTTTTATTTCAATGATAATATATTTTTCTCAGTGTTATCTGTCAACCATATTTGTCTGCCCACTCTGTAACAACCCACTACAATCAGTCTCAATGCTATCTGATCCAGCTTTTCCTATCTCTCTTTGAAAGCAAAAAATAAATTCAACCTACAGTATTTCAATTTTTTTTTTTTACTTTTTTTTTTTTTTTTACTAATCTCCATTGCAATTTGCCCAAACACTCGATCTCTCATTATAGCCCCAAATAATGACCGGTGAGTCTTATTCCCATCCAGCATGCGTGGAGTAATTGGTGTGTAAAAAGAAGAGGGGTCAGGTCTCCTAAATATATAGCCTAACAGTGCAGTCAGTGTGTGCTTCTATAATGGCACCCTATTCCCTATAAAGTGCACTACTTTTGACCAAATCCCATAAGGCTCTTGTCAAAAGTAGTGCAGTATATAGGGAATAGAATGTAGTTTTGGAAGCAGTCAGTGTTATGTTCGGGCTTTGTTTGCAGCTTTAACCACTTGCACACTGTCTGGTCTGATAGTTGACTGACTCTGGGGCCCGTTTGTTCTTACGGGCCACAAGCACTTACCGTGCGCACACAGTTTATGAATCCTGGTCATCTCATCATGGCTCTTGGGAACTGGGGGGGAGGTCTAAAAACCTGATGTTGTGCTTCAGTATTGAGATGTGAATGTATGAGCAACACTGATGTCTACTACCCACCCTCTATAGGTGGTCATGGCCCCCCATGAACCCTCCGTGGTGTTTGTGGATAACTACATCAAGCTCCTCGCTGATGGAAACCCAGAGACCTTCCAGAAAACTCTGGATATGAAGGTACGGGCCACTTTGGTTGGGTTCACTTGTTTTGTCTTTCTCACTGACCTGTTTTCAACAGTTATCGCCTACTTCCTCTGGCTCTGTTGTCTTGTTCTCTCTTGTTTTTTTCCTCTTGCAATAACGTGTGTGTGTGTGTGTGTGTGTGTGTGTGTGTGTGTGTGTGTGTGTGTGTGTGTGTGTGTGTGTGTGTGTGTGTGTGTGTGTGTGTGTGTGTGTGTGTGTGTAGGGGTTGAAGCGCAGTGAGCAGAGCAGCATGTTGGAGCTCTTCAGACAGAGGTTACCCACTCCACCCTCAGGGGCCGACGGAGGCCCCTCTCTCTCCTTCAGCACCCCCACCCCCGAGCAGGAGATCTCGCGCATACGCAAACTGGAGAAGCTCATCAAAAAGAGACTATGAGCGTGCACACACATCACCATACCACACACAAAAGATTCCAGTAATTCATCTCAAATACTTTTTCTTGCTCTGTTCAAGCATAATGGAGAATTGCAGGCAGAGTAAAGACATGATTGTCTCATTTTTGTTAGGAGCATTAATGACCCTAATGATTTCAAAAGTCAACTGTCGAATTATGAAGAAATTTCCTCAGCTGCAGAGCTGTTGACACGTATTACTCATTTACTTGTGTTTTTCTTTTCTGCTTCTCTTTTTGACACTTAATACCCAAGCTTTGTAAATGTTAAATGTAGACTATATCATACATGCGCTATGCATTTTAACTAAATGTGTTTGCACTTAGACTGAGCTACTAACTAAAAACGGCTTTAGGAGCAATTTGCTGCCGCTTTGGCACCTATCCTCCCAGTCCCAGACTGAGAACAAGGAACTTCAATGCGTTTGAAGCTAACATTATGATATTCTCCAGTCCTGTGCCTTTGTGTGTTTCTCTTGGTTCCCTGTTCAAGGGGAGGATGCAGTTAGTTAGGAGTTTGTTTCCAGTGTCCCTTCACAACAAGAACACCCTCCAGGTGGATGGACCGCATCCCACCATGCATTGATGTCTCCAGGTTCAGTGGTTAAGCCCCCAGGTCCAGGACAGAGAGGATCTTGGGATTTCCTATCTCCTCAATTAGACACGAGACCGTTTCTGTGCTTTTTGAAAATCCCCCATGAAATGAGAACCAGTCAAAGCCTTTTAACTCTGGCCCTTCGCCAGGAACTGTATGCGTGTGAGACATTAAGCATGTTCATTTATTTAAGCTCTATTTCCCCATGTAATTCCTTGCTGAGCATTTTATAAATGTCAATCTGAAGTGTGTGTGTGTGTGTGTGTGTGTGTGTGTGTGTGTGTGTATATATCTCTCTCTATATAAGTCTGAAACGATTTGATTACAGTGAGGGAGAGTTGCAGTACTTTATAACAGAGGAACTCATGTTCACTGTTGTACAAGGATGCATTGTACAACATTATATTGATTTCTGTTTTATGATTTATTGTCTAAACCTTTTTTTTCTGTTATTCCGGGCCTCTGTTTGACATTGACAGGCCTAGATTACCTGTCGATAATAATGAAAATTTACTGACACTCCCATTATGCTTGTTTGCACTGGGGTCGGAACGCAATCATGGTTACATTAAGACACTGTGTAAGATTGAAATACTGCTTGTTTTCCCAGAAAACATCCTCATGCTAGCTAGCAGTAGCCACTGCGCCCAGTTTGGAATGACAGTGTCAGCCAATCAGCTCCTTTATTGTTCAACCATGGTGCTTCACGGTGTGTGTAACCATGATTGTGATCCGACCCCAGTACAGCTCAAGCGTAACGGTAGGGTTGGTATCTTCTGGCAAGTTCTCATTATGATTGACAGGTCATCTAGGCCTGTCAGTGTGAAACAGAGGCCTGGAATAACGACAGAAAAGAAAAAGGTTTAGACAAATCTTCAACAACAAAAAACATACATTGTAGAAAATGATCATTGTATAACAGTGAACATGAGTTTCTGTTAGACAGGGAACTGAGAAGTTGGCACAATGATGCTAGTGGAGAACAACAATATATTATTGAACACAGTTGCTTTTCATACTGTCATTGAGCTAATTATACTGTCATTGAGCTAATTATTTCTACTGTGACTTGCTTCGGATAAAGTACTTATTGCATGTAACAGCAAATACTCTGGATCAGTGATCATTTGAGGTGGTTCATTCATATTTGGTGGTGTAGCACAAGATAAGGATGGGGTCTGAAGAATGTGTCTATCGTCAAGTATCTATTCTAAATAATTGTGGTTGAGGCATGAACGATTGTTTTTGGATTTCATCCTTGGAAATTCTTATTCTCCCCAAGAGAAATGTTTGTATTAATATATTAATGCTTTTCATGTACACATTCATGCCTTTAGTTAATAATAAGAAAAACATTTTACTTTATATTGTCAGTAGGGATAGGCCATCATTGTAAATAATAATTTGTTCTTAACTGACTTGCCTAGTTAAAGGTTACATTTAAAAAATAAAAATAAATTAACTACTGTAGTGGCAACTGGTCAAAAACATGAATACTACAAGTTTGCCATCATGTTTTCCTTGTAGAAATGTTGTATCTCACACACACACCGCTCTCTATCCGATTCCATAGATGTAATCATTAGTCCAAACATTTTTTTTTATATATATTGGACAAATTAAGATAGGTCCCTACCGGTTTCGTTCAGTTTGCTCCCGTTTAAGAAATGTTTTGCAACAGAACCGGCCCAATGAATAGGTCCAATTCAGTTTGAACTTTTACCAGGGTATTTTTTTCAGGGGGTGAGGGCAAAAGGAGTTCCCATGTTTCGTTTTGTTGCCTTTCATTTTTCATCCAATCAGAGGTGAGGGTGCGTTGGAAAGGCGTTACCTTTTCTCTATTTTACTGCTAACAAAACTATGAAACCTTTTTGAAGGGAGAGAAGATTGAAGACAGGTAGGCGTGGACAATCTTCAGTGCCCTTGACACAGTTTGACTTCACTATTGTGTTAACTTCAAGGCCAACGATTTATGTTGAATCTCTTTATTTGGAAGGGCAAAAACATATTGGGGAGGAGAAATGTTCGTTGACTTATGGAAGATTTAAATAGCATGCAGTACAATTTGTCTAGACCGTAGCCTATTGCGAAGCAAGAAGTTGATGCAAGCCAATTGCCAACTTGCTTGGTCATTGGTAAGTTACCCAACGTGAAAGATCAATTGCATTCAAGGGAAGTCGCTTCTACGAATTGGAAATCTATTTTACATACAGTTCTGCAAACTCGTCGCGCAGTAGGGCTCGTCATTTTATTTTTTGACTTTTCTTTTTTTAAAGCAATGGTGGGCAGACTAAACTTGCTGAATGTATGTGACGACGAGCCATTGGACATGAGTTGCAAAGCCGAGCGGGGACTTGACAGCCCGGACTCCGGACTACCCCCCAGCCCCAGTCACTGGCTGCTGACTGATTGCGGGGATAAAGGTGCCACAAGCCCGGTGTCTGAAGACGAAAGGACAGGGTCATCCTTGGTACGTAGGCTGTCGCACGGTTTACTACAATTGTTACAGTAACTGATAAAAATCCCGCTATGAAATTGTAAGACAAAGTTGTTGCATTGTTAAAACATTGTTTCTGAAATAGCCTCTGAATACGTTTCCCTGCATGGCCCATAGTGAATCTGGGTCATGTCAATGGTAAATTGGGTGAGGAGCTTAAGCCAATCACATTTGCCATCTCCACCAAATATGTTCTCCTTATGCGAGTGCTGATTGCTTGCAGGTCCCTATTTTATCGATTGGATCTGTTCCTCAGCTGCACACGTTGTCCTACGGGGAGGGCATAGAACTTGATCCACTACCGTCCAAGGAAATACGGTATGCTGTTTTAAATGACTGCATGTAGGCTATGAATGTTTGTGTGTGGTTTGAAATTGGCTTAGCACTGTGTGCTGCATCTGCCTCGCTATTGGTATAAATACCTTCTTTTTTTTTTAAGAAATGTGGTGGACCACAGATCAAATGTTGCATTTAAAAAAAAAGTTATTTTACTTCTGTCAGCCTGTGTAGGCCTCCTGTAACCAAGTGTCTATTTCTTGGAGGTTTGCAGTGCTTGAAAACTTGCCGCATTCCAGTTCTAAAACGATATCTAGCTGAACATGCAGTGAAATGACACTTGCCCAAACGTTGTCATTCCTAGATACACATCGTCTGTCCACTATGATTCTGAGCGTCACTTTATCCACGACGTGGCCATGCAGCCCAGAGGCCTGGGTCTGGATAACTGCAGCCAGACGTTCCTGGCTGTCCCTCACAGCACCTGGAGACACTACAAGACCCAGCTAGACCTCCAGCCTCGCCAGCGGGCCCAGCATTTCCAGAGCACCACCATTGTCTACCCCAAGCACGCTCGCACCATCTACACCACAGAGCTGAGCTACGACAGCCGCCGGCTAGCCAGGAGATTCTTGTCGAGCGTGGAGCTGGAGGCTGCTGACCGGAGAAGGCTACCCCATTGAGGTTAGGGGGAAGGCTGGGCATGGCCTGAGGGAGAGGGCCCTGTGGGGCCCAACCATCCACCAGGCCGACGCCACACATGAACCCAGGTTACACAGTCTATTAGTTTAGATTGGTACTCAAATGTGGGCTACGATACTTTCCAGTCTCCAGGAGGGCAGAAGATGGAAGCCATATCTCTAGATCTGGAGTATCAAACAAATAGCAGGGACATCTGAGTGAGGCTGCCATCTACCAAAGTGTTGATCCATTAGTAGCTAGTAAAGAGTTCTTTGGTATGTCAAAGTTGGATTCAGTTTAACCAAGTGTTGAACTGTGGACTGAGACAGGTGGTGTACTGTATACTATCACCATGGAGGAACTTAGAAACCAGATTTGGAAGTGAAGGATTGTTAGGGAAGTGTAGTCTGGACTATCACTGTCAACATTCTGTGTTTAGGCGTAACCATTGCAGTGGAGCTCATTGAACAATGATCCAACAATATAAGATTCAAGGCAATAGTGGAGTTTCCATGTGATTTTTGTACGTTTTTACATTTGTAGACATGGGGAGTTGTCAAATTACTGTTTATGACTGGGCTTCAAAATGGCTTGTCAAATCATGGTATTATGGTGTATTTGTTGCACAATATTACTTACCACAAGCAGAATATATATTCCTGGATAGTGTAACACCGAGCCATGTATAGAGATGTATGCTCCTGGTGTAACACCAAACCCCATCTAAGTCTTGCCTAAACCAACATTGTCTACTGTAAGTATGGTCATGGAGCAGAAAGCCACAGCTTTTTTCATATTGTGTAAAAGAGTTGCAAGTTCTGTGTTGAAAGTTAGGACATTTTTCTTCCCACAGACCATTGCAAATTGAAGAAGTTTGTATTAGTTGGTAATGAGTAGCGAGAGATTATCAAATGTGTCATTATTGTTTTCAGTTATAAAGTTTTTGTATTTTCCTAATAGTGAAGTCTTGTTCTTACTAACACCTTATGGACTGTCCATAATCTTTGCCTATCCTCTTCTGGTTGCTTCGAGGTTTAATTTAGTTATGCATTTATTTGATGCTAATAAACTCCTTTTGGTAGCCTAATAGATTACTATTAGGCTACCAAACACAGGTAACTTCCCTCAAGGTCCTACAAGGATACACATCTAGAGGACCTGAACTGTCTTGAGATACCCAAAGGGCCTTATTGAAGTAAAATTATTTTGCTTTTAAAGCTCTGTTTTTATAGTGTTTGTTTCAAATAAAGACCAACTGTTTTATATCAGATTTGAGAAGTGTTACAATTATTTGATATGTACTCCAATGCCATAAGCAAATTCAAAATAGTCTTACCAGGATTTTATCTTTTGGTTATCAATTAGGGATATACCTTTTTTGTAATTGCCACTAGTTGAGTAAAGATGCAATTACAATGTTCCACCATCTCAGATTGAGACTGCTATGCCATCTGCAGGATAGAGAAGGTACTGCCCATACAACCTATAGATTTATTCATGTGAAAACAGCCCCACCTAGATACTGTGTGTAATGGCACTACTGCTCTCCAAGTGCCCCTTGAACAAGCCCAAGTAGTCCATCACCCCCTGCTGTGAGGCCAGGTACCGTTTTCTCCGGTTGGCCTTGTACACCTCTATCCTCTCTGCCTCGGCCACCGGATCCTCCAAAACTCCATCCCACCTCAGGCTCTCCCTGGCTGGGTCGTTCTGGCCAGCCTGGTCCCATGACAGTGGGGCTTGGTGGGTACCAGCGTCTGGCCCTGTCAACGTTTCCTCGTGTTTCATTGCCTCTCGCTGGGATTTATTGTTGCGGAGGCTGGTCAGACTTCTGGCCTTGGTCTTTTTGCTGTTGGAGCTCTTCAGGGTGGGTTTGGAACGTGTGGAGGAGCCTTTGACGACCTGTTGCTGCTCAGTGTTGGTGAGTTTATCTGCTGTGAGTGCAGGCCGGCAAAGTGCAGGTTAATATTAATTTGATACCAAAGTGTTTTGATTTCACAACACTATCACTCAACACATTCTCCCCTTGCAGGTCACTTTAGACTCTCGCATTTAGTGCCTTTTTAGCGATGGGGCAGGCAGTGTTTAAAAAAAATATATATATATAATGCTATAAGCTATTCATTGTTTATTGAAGGTGCAACATGCAGAAATAACTCAGACATTTCCTTTTTACTTAAATTCTAATAGTTCCCCTAATTTCCGTTTTTGACAAATGTATAGTGTTGAAAATCATTGTACCATCTAAACCGCTGTGAAATATTAACCAAAAATATTGTTTGAAGCAAAAGCGAAAGTAAAACGCACAAACGAAACTTCAGAACAGGAAACCGAAATGGTGCACATAAAACATTTCTACCGCTTTTATTAGATTTTATCAGGGGGTCAGACTTGCTTTCAATGAGAGTGGCAGATCTACAACTCACATTTCTATGCGAATTTGGTCGGGTCACCCAAAAAGTTACATACTGCAGCTTTAACAAAAACGATCCATGTTGGGGTTACTATGATAACGTTATGGTAAACCCGCGGTGGGTAGGCCTATAGGTCCACACTAGGCATTTAAAACTAGATTTTCTGAGCATCACCGAAACAAACCAACCTGCTGCATCATCTGAGTTTGAAGGCGAGCTCGGTCCTCTTCTCGTCGAACCACTCTTCTTTTTATCTTTTGTTTTGTGCTTTCTCTTTTTCTTTCGCTTGATGTCATTTGTAAGGCTCACGTTGGTAGACATCAGAGCATCCTGGCTCCATACCGCCGTATCAACGTTTCTGCTGTGGTTCATTCT
The DNA here is from genome assembly GCF_023373465.1 of Oncorhynchus keta. Taxonomy (NCBI): domain Eukaryota; kingdom Metazoa; phylum Chordata; class Actinopteri; order Salmoniformes; family Salmonidae; genus Oncorhynchus; species Oncorhynchus keta. The sequence continues at coordinate 30,730,117 of NC_068421.1, forward strand.
CTACCGATGCTTGGGCTAACTCGATACACCATCAAATTATTGATAGTTGATACATTGTGTCAACTGCTTTATATCGAAGGATACATAAAGGCCTAAACTTTATACAACGGTTACACCGGCGTGATGAATTGAGAAACGAGAACTTAATCAGATACTTTCAAGGTGTGCACTCCGATCCACTCTTCTCACATGGAACTTCTCCATGGAAACCAAAGGATCACCATTCCCAAATTCTTCGCGTTCGTCTGACCTATTCTAGAATATTTTCTGAGTTGTACAGTAAACCTCGCGCGTGATACAAGGTATAAAACAAGAGGATCACGTGAGGAACTAGTGTTGCAGCGATTGATTACTGTAGCAACATTTTAACAACACTAGTTACTCACGTGATCTTTCACAGACACGAACCAATGAGACACGATCAAAACTATTCTGATGTCATATGGGGAGTGACTTTACTCTGACAAGTCTGGGCAAAAAATCCATTGTAGTCGTGGCCAAAAGTTTTGAGAATGACACATATGAATTTTCACAAAGTCTGCTGCCTCAGTTTGTATGATGGCAATTTGCATATACTCCAGAATGTTATGAAGAGTGATCAGACGAATTGCAATTAATTGCAAAGTCTCTCTTTGCCATGCAAATGAACTGAATCTCAAAAAACATTTCCACTGCATTCTCAAAAAACATTTCCACTCCATATCAGCCCTATCACAAAAGGACCAGCTGACATCATGTAAGTGATCCGCTACAAGACCATGGTGCTTGCCTACGGAGCTGTGAGGGGAACGGCACCTCAGTACCTCCAGGCTCTGATCAGGCCCTACACCCAAACAAGGGCACTGCGTTCATCCACCTCTGGCCTGCTCGCCTCCCTACCACTGAGGAAGTACAGTTCCCGCTCAGCCCAATCAAAACTGTTAGCTGCTCTGGCCCCCCAATGGTGGAACAAACTCCCTCACGACGCCAGGACAGCGGAGTCAATCACCACCTTCCGGAGACACCTGAAACCCCACCTCTTCAAGGAATACCTAGGATAGGGTAAGTAATCCTTCTCACCCCCTAAAAAGATTTAGATGCACTATTGTAAAGTGGCTGTTCCACTGGATGTCATAAGGTGTATGCACCAATTTGTAAGTCGCTCTGGATAAGAGCGTCTGCTAAATGACTTAAATGTAAATGTAATGTAAATGTAATTCTCTTGTTAACACAGGTGTGATTGTTGACGAGGACAAGGCTGGAGATCACTCTGTCATGCTGATTGAGTTTGAATAACAGACTGGAAGTTTCAAAAGGAGGGTGGTGCTTGGAATCATTGTTCTTCCTTTGTCAACCATGGTTACCTGCAAGTGAACACGTGCCATCATCATTGTTTTGCACAAAAAAGGGCTTCACAGGCAAGGATATTGCTGCCATTAAGATTTCACCTAAATCAACCATTTATCGGATCATCAAGAACTTCAAGGAGAGTGGTTCAATTGTTGTGAAGAAGGCTTCTGGGCGCCCAAGAAAGTCCAGCAAGCACCAGGACCGTTTCCTAAAGTTGATTTAGCTGCGGGATCGGGGCTCCACCAGTAGAGAGCTTGCTCAGGAATGGCAGCAGGCAGGTGTGAGTGCATCTGCACGCACTGTGAGGCGAAGACTTTTGGAGGATGGCCTGGTGTCAAGAAGGGCAGCAAAGAAGTCACTTCTCTCCAAGAAAAACATCAAGGACAGACTGATATTCTGCAAAAGGTACAGGGATTGAACTGCTGAGGACTAGGGTAAAGTAATTTTCTCTGGTGAATCCCCTTTCCGATTGTTTGTGGCATCTGGAAAAAAGCTTGTCCGGAGAAGACAAGGTGAGCACTACCATCAGTCCTGTGTCATGCCAACAGTAAAGCATCCTGAGACCATTCATGTGTGGGGTTGCTTCTCAGCCAAAGGAGTGGGCTCTCTCACAATTTTGCCTAAGAACACAGCCATGAATAAAGAATGGTACCAACACATCCTCCGAGAGCAACTTCTCCCAACCATCCAGGAACAGTTTGGTGACGAACAATGCCTTTTCCAGCATGATGGAGCACCTTGCCATGAGGCAAATGAGATAACTAAGTGGCTCGGGGAACAAAATATTGATATTTTGGGTCCATGGCCAGGAAACTCCTCAGACCTTAATCCCATTGAGAACTTATGGTCAATCTTCAAGAGGCGGGTGGACAAACAAAAACCCACAAATTCTGACAAACTCCAAGCATTGATTATGCAAGAATGGGCTGCCATCAGTCAGGATGTGGCCCAGAAGTTAATTGACAGCATGCCAGGGCAGATTGCAGAGGTCTTGAAAAAGAAGGGTCAACACTGCAAATATTGACTCTTTGCATCAACTTCATGTAATTGTCAAAAGCCTTTGACACTTATGAAATGCTTGTAATTATACTTCAGTATTACATAGTAACATCTGACAAAAAATATCGAAAGACACTGAAGCAGCAAACTTTGTGAAAATTAATAGTTGTCATTCTCAACTTTTGGCAATGACTGTATAATTGTTTGTTATTGAACATTAGACCAGACCACAGGAGGTTGGTGTGGCACCTTCATTGGGGAGAACGGGCTCGTATTAATGGCTGGAGCAGAATTAGTGAAATGGTATGTGTTTGATGCCATTACATTCGCTCAGTTTTGGCCATTATTATGAGATGTCCTCCCCTCAGCAGCCTCTGTGAACCCGACATAAACCAGACAATAACGGACCATTATTGGACATGGGACTACACGTAATGTATGAGTTAAAGAATCAGTCTAGCACACAGGAAAGACAACGCTTCCGGACAAGTCTCTGAATGTCCTTGAGTGTCCCAGTCAAAGCCCAGACTTGAACCCCGATCGAACATCTCTGGAGAGACCTGAAAATAGCTGTGCAGTGACGCTCCCCATCGAACCTGACAGAGCTTGAAAGGATCTGCAGAGAAGAATTTGAGAAACTCTCCAAATACAGGTGTGGCAAGCTTGTAGCGTCATACCAAAGAACACTCGAAGGAGTAATCCCTGCCAAAGGTGCTTCAACAAAGTACTGAATAAAGGGTCTGAATACTTATGTAAATGTGATTATATATATTTTTTTGTAATACATTTTCAAAAATGTCTACAAACCTGTTTTTGCTTTGTCATTATGGGCTATTGTGTAGATTAATGAGGGGGAAACAATTGAATCCATTTTAGAATTAGGCTGTAATGTAACAAAAGGTGGAAAAAGAAAAGGTCTGAATTCTTTCCGAATGCACGGTATGTATTGGATAACGGCACAATAATTTGGGATTTTAGATCTCAACCTCCCGGGTGGCGCAGTGGTTAAGGGCGCTGTACTGCTGTGCCATCAGAGTCCCTGGGTTCGCGCCCAGGCTCTGTCGTAACCGGCCGCGACCGGGAGGTCCGTGGGGTGACGCACAATTGGCCTAGCGTTGTCCGGGTTTGGGAGGGCTTGGTCGGTAGGGATGTCCTTGTCTCATCGTGCACCAGCGACTCCTGTGGCGGGCCGGGCGCAGTGCGCGCTAACCAAGGTTGCCAGGTGCACGGTGTACCCTCCGACACATTGGTGCAGCTGGCTTCCGGGTTGGATGTGCGCTGTGTTAAGAAGCAGTATGGCTGGTTGGGTTGTGTATCGGAGGACGCATGACTTTCAACCTTCGTCTCTCCCGTACGGGAGTTGTAGCGATGAGATGGTAGCTACTACAACAATTGGATACCACGGAAAAAATTGGGGAGAAAAAGGGGTAAAAATTAAAATTAAATAAAAAATATATATAGATCTCATAAAATGTCTTGCATCTTGCTTGAATTTTCATGCCGATCAAAGCTCTAGTCAAATATATTTATACATATTTATATGCTTTAGAATGACACTTCCGGTTTTGGCAGGAAATTTATTTATTTTTATTTTACCTTTTATTTAACTAGGCATGTCAGTTAAGAACAAATTCTTATTTTCAATGACGGCCTAGGAACAGTGGGTTAACTGCCTGTTCAGGGGCAGAACGACAGATTTGTACCTTGTCAGCTCAGGGGTTTGAACTGTGCAACCTTCCGGTTACTCGTCCAACGCTCTAACCACTAGGCTACCCTGTCGCCCCAAATACCGGGTTACCCGGGAGAAAAGTGATTTATTCAAGGCATTGAACATTTGTAAAATATTGGAAAAATATTCAACCTTAGTGTACAGGGGTCTTCTCTTAATTTGATAATTCTGCTGTCACTGTGAATTTTCCTGCTCCACAGGAAATTCAAATGAGCCTTGTGATTTACATAGATTTCTCTCTCGCTCAAAAGCTAAAGCACCAGGCACAATAAATGTTCTACTTCTGTAGGTCCTACTAATGCGACATTCAAATGTAGAAATATATATCTGAAATGCAGACATACATAAATCAACAGTTGTGGATTTGTATCTTAATAACACAAGATCGATATTGGTCTCCACTACGACATACAGTACAAGTGAATCCAAAACGCAGCCACAAGCTGCACCTGAACTATAGTCTACTGTAGCCTATCAAAAATACATTTCCTGTTAGAAATTATCTATTTTTTGAGGATAAACAAATAACCTGCCTCAGGATAATTTTACTCCCCGTGACAAAACTGGTCAAATTAAGATCCAACAACTCCAGTGTGAAGTGTGGTTTAGGAAGCTTCTATTGTAGCCTTAAGCCAGTAAACCTTTTTTAGGGATAGGTCAACGGGGCAGTTGTAAATCATGCAGCGCCGTGTGTCACGATCGCAGATTTTAGAGAAACAACAAATGTCGGTACATATAAGCGTCTTATATTGGCTGAAAGCTTACATTCTCGTTAATATAACTGCACTATCCAATTTACAGTAGCTATTACTGTGAAAAAATGGCATGCTATTGTTTGAGGAGAGCTCCTAACAACAAAACACTTTTTTTTCACCGCGATAGGTTTGATAAATTCACCTCTGAAGGTGAAATGTGTACTTACATTCTGAAATCCTGCTCTGATTTATCATCCCAAGGATCCCAGAGATAACATGAAGTGTCGTTTTGTTAGATAAAATCATTTTTCATATCCTAAAAAGGTCCATATAGCATGCACGATCGATTTTGTATTTCCACTCTTTCAATTTGCAAAGAAAGGAATCTGTGAAAATCTAACCCTAAATGTTGTTTCAATGTTTGTTGTTTTTGTTTGTTTTTTGTTGTTTCTCTAAAATCTGTGATCGTGACACACGGCGCTGCATTATTTATGCAGTGCCGTGTGCCCCGTTGACGGGACTGCCCCGTTGACGGGGAATCCTTTCCCTAAAGAATTTAAGCAATCAGATGTGCAATAACCAGTAAGAAGGGTACATTTATTTTTCTAACATTTGCATGTAAATATCTGTTCTACATTCCTTCAGAAAGCATTCATACCCATGGACTTTTTCCACATTTTGTTGTGTTACAGCCTGCACTTTAAAAGTTAAATGGATGAAATGACATTTTTGTGTCACTGATCTATACGCAGTACCCCATAATATCAACGTGCAATTATGTTTGTCGAAATGCTTACAAATGAATTAAAATTGAAAAGCTGAGATGTCTTGAGTCAATAAGGCTTCAACCCTTTTGTTATGGCAAGCCTAAATAAGTTCACGAGTAAACAATTTTGTTTAACAAGTCATATAAGTTCCATGTACTCACTCTGTGTGCAATAATAGTGTTTAACATGATTTTTAAATGACAACCCTGTCTCTGAAACCCACACTTACAATTATCTGTAAGGTCCCTGAGTCAAGCTTTGAATTTCAAGCACAGAATCAACCACAAAGACCAGAAAGGTTTTCCTATGGTTCGTAAAGAAGGGCACCCATTGGTAGATGGGTGCAGTTATTAATTACACTTTGAATGGTATAGCAATACACCCAGTCACTACAAATATACAGGTGCCCTTCCTAACTCAGTTGCCAGGAGAGGAACCACTCAGGGATTTTACACTGGAGTTGCTAACCAAGACAAGATTGAATGTTCCTGAGTGACCTAGTTAGAATTTTGACTTAAATTGTCTCGAATATCTATGGCAAGACTTTAAAATGGCTCTCAAGCGATGATCAACAACCAAGGTGACAGAGCTTGAAGATGTTTTTTTAAAGAATAATGGACAAATATTGTACAATCCAGGTGTTGAAAACTCTTAGAGACTTAGAGACTCACAGCCGTAATCAATGCCAAAGGTAATTCTAACATGTATTGACTCAGGGTTGAATACTAATTAAGATATATTCGTTTTTTATTGTCTATTATTTTGTATTTATTTATTTTTTCTTCCACTTTGACATTACAAATGTTTTGTGTAGATCGTTGACAAAAAATACAATTCAATCCCACTTTGTAGCACAACAAAATGTGGGAAAAAGTCAAGGGGTGTGAATACTGAGTATACAAAACATTAAGAACCTCTTTCCATGACCAGTGGAAAGACCAGGTGAAATCTATGATCCCTTAAGATGTCACTTGTTAAATCCAATTCAATCAGTGTAGATGAAAGGGAGGAGACAGGTTAAAGATATATATATTTTTTTAGCCTTGAGGCAATTGAGATATGGATTGTGTTCATGTGCCATTCAGAGGGTGAATGGGCAAGACAAAAGATTGAAGTGTCTTTGAACAGGGTATAGTAGTAGGTGTCAAGCACACCGGTTTGTGTCAATAACTGCAACGCTGCTGGGTTTTTCAGGCTCAATAGTTTCACGTGTGTTTTTAATAGAATGGTCCACCAGTCAAAAGATATCCAGCCAACTTGACAAAACTGTGGGATGCTTTGGAGTCAACATGGGCCAGCCTCCCTGTGGAATGCTTTCGACAACTCAATATTAAGGTTTTCCTAATGTTTGGTATACTCAGTGTATGTGTGTTTAGATTCTTCAAAGTAGCCACCCTTTGCCTTAATGACAGCTTTGCACACTCTTGGCATTCTCTCAACCAGATTCACCCGGAATGCTTTTCCAACAGTCCTGAAGGAGTTCCCACATATGCTGAGCACTTGTTGGCTGCTTTTCCATCTCAATTTGTTTGAGGTTGGGTGATTGTGGAGGCCAGGTCATCTGATACAGCACTCCATCACTCTCCTTCTTCATCAAATAGCCCTTACACAGCCTGGAGGTGTATTGGGTCATTGTCCTGTTAAAAAAACAAATGATAGTCCCACTAAGCGCAAACCAGATGGGATGGTGTATTGTTGTAGAATGCAGTTGTAGCCATGCTGGTTAAGTGTACCTTGAATTCTAAATAAATCCCAGACAGTGTCACCAGCAAAGCACCCTCACATCATCACATTTCCTCCTCCATGCTTCATGGTGGGAAGCACACATGCGGAGATCATCCATTCACCTACACTGCGCCTCACAATGATACATACGGTGGTTGGAACCAAAAATCTAAAATTTGGACTCATCTGAACAAAAGATCGATATCCATCAGTCTAATGTCCATTGCTTGTGTTTCTTAGCCCAAGCAAGTCTTATCTTCTTATGGGTGTCCTTTATTCTTATTGGCAGACTCAACAGCCTTGGTTTCTCAAATGATTGCCTCACCTGGTTCACCAACTACTTCTCCGATAGAGTTCAGTATGTCAAATCGAAGGGCCTGTTGTCCGGACCTCTGGCAGTCTCTATGGGGGTGCCACAGGGTTCAATTCTCGGGCTGACAATCTTCTCTGTATACATCAATGGTGTAGTTCTCGCTGCTGGTGATGCTCTGATCCACCTCTACGCAGACGACACTATTCTGTATACTTCTGGCCCTTCTTTAGACACTGTGCTAGCTAACCTCTAGACAAGCTTCAATCCCATACAACTCTCCTTCCGTGGCCTCCAACTGCTCTTAAATGCAAGTACAACTAAATGCATGCTCTTCAACCGATCGCTGCCCGCACCTGCCCGCCCGTCCAGCGTCACTATTCTGGACGGTTCTGACTTAGGTATTTGTAGTTGTCCACATATTCTAAGTGTCTGGTTAGACTGTAAACTCTCCTTCCAGACTCACATTAAACATGTCCAATCCAAAATTACATCTGGAATTGGCTTCCTATTTCACAACAAAGCATCCTTCACTCATGCTGCCAAACATACTCTCGTAAAACTGACCATCCTACCGATCCTCGACTTTGGCGACATCATTTACAAAATAGCCTCCAACACTCTACTCAACAAATTGGATGCAGTCTATCACAGTGCCATCCATTTTGTCACCAGAGCCCCATATACTACCCACAACTGCGACCTGTATGCTCTCGTTCGCTGGCCCTCGCGTCATACTCGTCGCCAAACCCACTGGCTCCAGGTCATCTACAAGTCTCTGCTAGGTAAAGCCCCACCTTATCTCAGCTCACTGGTCACCATAGCAGCACCCACCCGTAGCACGCGCTCCAGCAGGTATATCTCACTGGTCATCCCCAAAGCCAATTCTTCCTTTGGCCGCCTCTCCTTCCAGTTCTCTGCTGCCAATGACTGGAATGAACTGCAAAAATCTCTGAAGCTGGAGACTCTTACCTCCCTCACTAGCTTTTAGCACCAGCTGTCACAGCAGCTCACAGATCACTGCACCTGTACATAGCTCATCTGTAAATAGCCTATCCAATCTACCTCAAACCCCATACTGTATTTATTTATTTATTTATTTATTTATCTTGCTCCTTTGCATCCCAGTATCTCTACTTGCACATTCATCTTCTGCACATCCTACCATTCCAGTGTTTAATTGCTATATTGTAATTACTACACCACCATGGCCTATGTATTGCCTTACCTCTCTTACCTCTCTCATTTGCACATGCTGTATATAGATTTTTCTATTGTATGTTTGTTTATTCCATGTGTAACTCTGTGTTGTTGTATGTGTCGAACTGCTTTGCTTTATCTTGGCTAGGTCACAGTTGCAATTGAGAACTTGTTCTCAACTAGCCCACCTGGTTAAATAAAGGTGAAAGAAAATAGTATTGGTTTCTTTGCAGAAATTAGACCATGAAGGCCTGATTCATGCAGTCTTCTATAAACAGTTAATGTTGAGGTATGTCTATTACTTGAATTCTGTGAAGCATTTTTTGGGGGGCTGAATCTGAGGTGCAGTTCACTCTAATGAACTTATCCTCTGCAGCAGAGGTAACTCTGGGTCTTCCTTTCCTGTGGCGGTCCTCATGAGAGCCAGTTCTCATGAGAGCCTTTGGCACTTGAGGGTTTTTGCGACTGCACTTGAAGAAACTTTAAATTTAATTACATTTATTTAAATTTTCCATATTGACTGACCATAATTAATGTCTTTAAGTAATGATAGACTGTTGTTTCTCTTTGCTTATTTGAGCTCTTCTTGCCATAATATGGACTTGGTTTTTTTTACCAAATAGGGCTACCTTCTGCATACCAAGCCTACCTTGTCACATCAGAACCGATTGACTCAAACTCATTAAGAAGAAAATAAATTCCACAAATGAACTTTTAACATGGCACACCTGTTAATTGAAATGCATTCCAGATGACTACCTCATGAAGCTGGGTAAGAGAATGCCAAGAGTGTGTAAAGCTGTCATCAAGGCAAAGGGGGGCTAGCTTGAAGAATCTCAATATAAAATATATTTTTGTTTAACACTTTTTTTGGTTACTACATGATTCCATATGTGTTATTTCATAGTTTTAATGTCTTCACTATTATTATTTAATGTAGAAAATAGTAAAAATAAAGAAAAACCCTTGAATGAGTAGGTGTCCAAACTTTTGACTGGTACTCTATATACTTGGAATAATGCCTTGTAATGCTTGTTAATGCTTGTAACTTAAGCTGTATGCCTTGTATGTGAATCCATTCATTGTACAATGTAAATTAAACATTTGCCTTTGATATAGATAATTTTTAGACCAATTTTTGCTGTTCAATGTCAACTCATTGGCTAATGCTTGCTTGTATATTTCAATTACACTGAACAAAACTATAAACGCAACCTGCAACAATTTTGAAGATGTTACAGTTCATAATGAGGAAATCAGTCAATATAAATCAAATCATTAGGCCCTAATCTATGGATTTCACCACTGGGAATATAGATATGCATCTGTTTGACACCGATACCGTTTTAAAAGAGGTAGGGGCGTGGATCAGAAAACCACTCAGCGTCTGGTGTGAACACTATTTGCCTCATGCAGCGCAACACATCTCCTTCACATAGAGTTGATCAGGCTCTTGATTGTGGCCTGTGGAATGTTGTCCAATTCCCCTTCAGTGGCTGTGCGAAGCTGATGGATTTTGGCGGGAACTGGAACATGCTGTTGTACATGTCAATCCAGAGCATCCCAAACATGCCCAGTGGGTGACATGTTTGTTGAGTATGCAGGTCATGGAAGAACTGGGCCATTTTCAGCTCCCAGGAATTGTGTACAGATGCTTGTGACATGGGGCCGTGCATTATCATGCTGAAACATGAGGTGATGGTGGCAGATGAATGGCACGACAATGGGCCTCGGGATCTCGACACAGTATCTCTGTGCATTAAAATTGCCGTAGATAAAATGCAATTCTGTTGTCCATAGCTTATGTCTGCCCATACCATAACCCCACCACTACCATGGGGCACTCTGTTCACAACGTTGACATCAGAAAACCGCTCGCCCATACTATGCCATACACGTTGTATGCTATCTGTACACCATTTTAGAGAAATAAGATTTTTGTGCGTATGGAACATTTCTGGGATCTTTTATTTCATGAAACATGGGACGAACACTTTACATGTTGCGTTTGGATTTTGTTCAGTATATATATTAGAGGTATAGAAGAAAGCACAGAAGTCTTGCATGTGAAGTAGCAACACAAACCCTGTCATTTCTCCCACCTGGTGGTGCTAGTGTGTAAGACATGTTTTAAACTGATCCTTATTATGAATGAAATGTCCCCAAGCAGTCATTTTGTATGCCAGTTTTCATTATTCATAATCTATAAGTCACCTATGATTTGGTTGATATATTGCCTGGTTCTGTACTATGCAATTCGCTACTCTTTAAAATCCTGAAAGCAAGTTTCCTAAAATGGTGCATGGTGTCTGGACTGCATTCTTGCTATCGGCTATGACTCATTAGCGGTCTAACGCATCACACGTCTGGCATCATAAACAGCTACAGCAGAGACTGCATGACTCCTTTGAGACACATAAACAATCTACTCGAGCTCAAACAAAATGTGTAGAAGCTGACGTGTTTAGGAATTGTCCCTGGCATTGAGGACTTTCATCAAATGGTATTAGAGCCTGGGTCTTACTATGACTTGTATAAACTAGTAATATCCCCTCAGGGAGGAATACAGTTATTCTATTCTGTACAAGACCTCCCCTCACTTGCTGCTGGTAAGCTAGTTGTTGCAAGCAAGGTTTTGTTCTAGGCTACAGACATGTCTCTGAAATGTGGGCTTGAATCTGTGACCAGATGGTGTGTTTACAAAAATACATTTCTCTGTATGGTTACTTTGCCAAAAGCCTTTTCAGGTTAGCTTCATCTCTCAAAAAGGAGACATTTTTACAGACACAGCTGCCATAGGCCTGAGGGGGGTTAGGTGTCTGTTTTGATTATCTATGAGATGAGAAAGGGCATGCTCTGGTATGAAGACTGTCTGCCATTTGTGAGATATTTTGTACCAAAGCAATCACTGTGCGATTTTAGTACAGCATCATAACACTTCCATACAAATAAGAGTTCCCCTTTATGGTCATGCTTTACCTCCAGAGAATTACTTTCCCTGTCAATCAAAATACCCTCTTAAATCAGATCAGAATGGACAGGCCCTAGTATGAAGCCATCTATCTGTAAGGTATTTTGACCAAACCAATTGCTGCCTGGAAAATAAATCATGGCATGAGTAGCCTCTATCTCTGATGGACTCCCATCAGAATACATGGCCTCTAGTTTCTCTGATGGACTCCCATCAGAATACATGGCCTCTAGTTTCTCTGATGGACTATCATCAGAATACATGGCCTCTAGTTTCTCTGATGGACTCCATCAGAATACATGGCCTCTAGTTTCTCTGATGGACTCCATCAGAATACATGGCCTCTAGTTTCTCTGATGGACTCCATCAGAATACATGGCCTCTAGTTTCTCTGATGGACTCCCATCAGAATACATGGCCTCTAGTTTCTCTGATGGACTATCATCAGAATACATGGCCTCTAGTTTCTCTGATGGACTCCCATCAGAATACATGGCCTCTAGTTTCTCTGATGGACTCCCATCAGAATACATGGCCTCTAGTTTCTCTGATGGACTCCCATCAGAATACATGGCCTCTAGTTTCTCTGATGGACTATCATCAGAATACATGGCCTCTAGTTTCTCTGATGGACTCCCATCAGAATACATGGCCTCTAGTTTCTCTGATGGACTCCCATCAGAATACATGGCCTCTAGTTTCTCTGATGGACTCCCATCAGAATACATGGCCTCTAGTTTCTCTGATGGACTATCATCAGAATACATGGCCTCTAGTTTCTCTGATGGACTCCCATCAGAATACATGGCCTCTAGTTTCTCTGATGGACTCTACTTAATCACTTTGTCTGTAGATTAATGCACTCTGCCTGTTTGGAGCTGAAGAGTAAACAGTTTGATGTGTGTCTGTCTGTCTAGCGCCGGTCATTTACTATGCCGACAATAAGACCACATTAAACACACAGTACACACACTATCTCTCTGTGTGTGTGTGTGTGTCTGTCTGTCTCTCTGTCTGTATCTCACTCATTCACTCAAAATGGAATTGTTAATGCATCCATCCAGCTCTAAGGCAGAAAGCCCTATCAGGCAGTCGTTAAGTGAAGGTCTGCTCTACTCTATGGTCCAATATAACCACCAGAGCAGGTGGAAGGGCAGTGGCTAATGGCCATCTCTGTGAAATGTTTGCTCTGCATTAAATGTTTTATTGTCACGTACAATAGGTGCAGTGAAATGTTTTTTTTACATTTTTTTAACCTCCCCCTCTTTCTCACCAGGGCAGGGGCCACTAATAAAGTTACTCCAGGCCTAACAACACTCCAGGGGCCACTAATGAAGTTACTCAAGGCCCTAATGACAGTCCCTGCCGCAGCCTGAGATGATGGTGCTTGTTGCTGCAAAGTGCTCCCGCTCGCCCTTTGCCCTCATTCACTAGAGCAAACACCCCTTCTCCTGGCCACTAATGTGCCAATTCTGTCTGGGGCTTCTGGTCACTCTTTCAATTTTTCTCCCTCGTTATCTTCTACTCTCTGTCTCACTATCTTTCCCTGTCTGTCTTGCTATACTGTTTTCTCTCTCCTTCTCTCCTCTCTCTCTCCCCTTCTCACGCTCTCTGTCCATCGGTCTGATTATAAACCTTGTGAAGAGACATGGTGAGACAGCTGCTTACACTGCAAGTGACAAACAAGCCCATCCATAGAGAGGGAATATGGTTTAAACACATTTACTTTGAAATATGCCCATAAAGAGTTAAAGAAAGAGAGAAAAGGAAAAGGTTTGTGTTCACTATGGAAAGAGGAGTAAAGAGTCAACATTTCTGCTAGCTTCCTCAATGAAAACCAGAGTGTTTTCATTCTGAGGGTATCCCGAAAATATTTTGACTAAGTGTACATTTTACACTGACTCGACATTTCAGGGCCATAGCGTGCCTGTGTGGTTCCTGCGCACCAGCCACCCCTGTCCCAATGACCCCACCCTACCCTGAAACGGATCCCTGTACTGTAAATACAGTAAGCTTTTACACGCTTCCCTTCTCCTCTGTGTCTCTTTAGCAATAACTCCATTTAACAAGGAGAAACTGCTTGACTGGCAACTGAGGAGTAATACAGTATATCTCAATTAACAACATAAGCTTTATGTTGCTATAAGGAAGTGGGGACCAATAGGAGTTTACAATGCCAGCTGGAACTGGTCCTTTATTGGTCCAACTCTGGGGCTACGTCCCAAATACCACCCTATTCCCTTTGTAGTCCATAGGGCTATGGTCAAAAGTAGTGCACTATAGGGAATAGGATGACATTTGAGACACGTCCTGGTAAGATCTAATGGAAATATACAAATATACAATATATACAATATACGCAACATAATCTCTAATTTTAAAATCAAATCACATTTTATTTGTCACATGCGCCGAATGGAAGCTGTTAAGGAGCCTTTTGGACCTAGACTTGGCGCTCTGGTACCGTTTGCCGTGCAGTTGCAGAGAGAACAGTCTATGACTTGGAGGACTGGAGTCTTTGACCATTTTTGGGCCTTCCTCTGACACGCCTAGTATAGAGGTCGTTGATGGCAGGATGCTTGGCCCCAGTGATGTATTGAGCTGTATGTACTACCCTATGTAACGCCTTTCGGTCGGATGCCGAGCTGTTGCCATACCAGGCGGTGAGGCAGCCAGTTAGGATGCTCTCGATGGTGCAGCTGTAGAACTTTGCAGTAATATAAGTCTCTTCTCTCTCTATGCATGGTTGTTTTCCTCTAAGGAGGTAAGGCATCGCAGTCCGTCTCCTGGAAAATTAGACTGAAAAGCATGGTGAGTAGAACAGGATACTTTTCAGTAGATACCCAGACATAAATTCACCACTTTTCAGCTAATTGGAAATTTAAAGGGCTGTAATGTCTGCAACGTGAAGGAAATTAATTATTTTTTGTTATGTAACATTCCCAGAGGACAATATTTAAAAAACCACAAATGTTTAGCCTCATAACCGTTAATGATGTTTTACCTTGGTGACTATTGTAAATCATTTATGAAGGTCTCCTGAGCCATACCACTGGATGTAATAATAGTCATATAAATGTTTGTGGTCGCTATCATTATTATAATCCATAGCCTTAAACTATGACGACAACACCTGCAGCATCTCAAACCGTACAGTAGTTATTTGCAAGCTGACAAGGCTACTGTATGTAAATCTTCTATGTGTTATTCTATGCCCGACCCATTGAATTGTCAGGGGTACCCAGAGCTAATGAACTCCAGGAGTGAGTGACAAGGGTAAGGAAGGTACACCCTCAGCCCAACCCTCTCTCCTCTAGTTCTCGTTCTCCTTTTCTTTCCAATTCCCATGGGATACCTAGTGCTGAGCTGAGTGTGAGTGACTAAACTCAAGGCAGGCATCTCTAGCTCGTTCTAGCTCTTTCTATGTGAAGTGGTGAGAGAGGGAGAGAGAATAGATTGTTCCTCGGTTCAAAATCCGACACTGCCAGCCAGCCATGACAGAACCCAAGAACCACAGTATGGGACTGAGTGTGCCAGTGGAGCCAGCTAGATGGTAAAAACATATTTACCCAGCTGCTTGCCTCTGTCTTCTGTCCCTCGCAGGTCCCTCCCTGGCCTCAGCAATCCCTAAAGGCTGGGAACCAATCTTCTGTCCCTCGCAGGTCCCTCCCCGGCCTCAGCAATCCCTAAAGGCTGGGAACCAATCTTCTGTCCCTCGCAGGTCCCTCCCTGGCCTCAGCAATCCCTAAAGGCTGGGAACCAATCTTCTGTCCCTCGCAGGTCCCTCCCTGGCCTCAGCAATCCCTAAAGGCTGGGAACCAATCTTCTGTCCCTCGCAGGTCCCTCCCTGGCCTCAGCAATCCCTAAAGGCTGGGAACCAATCTTCTGTCCCTCGCAGGTCCCTCCCTGGCCTCAGCAATCCCTAAAGGCTGGGAACCAATCTTCTGTCCCTCGCAGGTCCCTCCCTGGCCTCAGCAATCCCTAAAGGCTGGGAACCAATCCTCTGTCCCTCGCAGGTCCCTCCCCGGCCTCAGCAATCCCTAAAGGCTGGGAACCAATCTTCTGTCCCTCGCAGGTCCCTCCCTGGCCTCAGCAATCCCTAAAGGCTGGGAACCAATCTTCTGTCCCTCGCAGGTCCCTCCCTGGCCTCAGCAATCCCTAAAGGCTGGGAACCAATCTTCTGTCCCTCGCAGGTCCCTCCCTGGCCTCAGCAATCCCTAAAGGCTGGGAACCAATCTTCTGTCCCTCGCAGGTCCCTCCCCGGCCTCAGCAATCCCGAAAGGCTGGGAACCAATCTTTGGAACAAATGTGGAGCTGTCTATACCAACTAGGCAACACTTGGGAAATCCCAGGTTGCCCAATTTCATTCTTTCTTGTCTCAAGGGAAAAAAATACTTTTCATCCCCTTTAGAGCCCTGGCTGAAATAAAAGTTTTAGTACCAGACAAATTGGATCAATTAAGGTTTTACATTGATGTGGCCTATCTCTTTGAGCCTCATGTTTAGCTTGAATGTACAGTCAGCATAAGAAGAAAACATCTGTAGACTACCTGTTTATCTTACTAATGAGGATACCCTTATGGTGTATTTTTCAGAACATAGTCAGGATGTATATGGGCAATTGCCTCTGGCTAATAGGTCCTTTACAGTCATCCATTTGCTAGACTCCACAATCAGCTACAATCCATTTAGTCACTACCGCTACAGGTATCTTTTCAGTGCTCATTCACTCATCCATGTGCTGTGGTTGTAGATCTAACATGAAGAGTTGGAGAGATTATAGGACAGTTATGTTTAGGACAACGATACACTTTAAATTCCACTAGTACGGTAAATAACATGGAACGTCTCCTTCCTCTTCTATGATATCATAGTCATGTCCAATATCTTGTCCTATGTTTGAGTGAAACCGAGGTCAAATCTGAAATGTCTCCCTACCTTATTCCCTAGCACTACAGGGCTGACATTTTGGACCCAGCCAGAACCTTGGATGGGCTTTTAGGCTGGCTGCAGTGAGAGAGACTGTCACTCTGCATGGCTGCTTACTGAAGTGGGAAAGGGTAGGGTGTGTGTGCGCGTGTTTATTTTATGCCTAAGTAGTTCTCACACCACTCTTGTGTGTGGAAAATTACACCCAAACAGCAGTTAGCTGTGTAAAAACTACTAGTGTCATTCCCAGCAGTGAACAGGGAACACAGATCTATGAATATGAAGTCGATTGTTATATACAGTGGGGAGAACAAGTATTTGATACACTGCCGATTTTGCAGGTTTTCCTACTTACATAGCATGTAGAGGTCTGTAAATTGTATCATAGGTACACTTCAACTGTGAGAGACGGAATCTAAAACAAAAATCCAGAAAATCACATTGTATGATTTTTAAGTAATTAATTTGCATTTTATTGCATGACATAAGTATTTGATCACCTACCAACCAGTAAGAATTCCGGCTCTCACAGACCTGTTAGTTTTTCTCTAAGAATCCCCCCTGTTCTCCACTCATTACCTGTATTAACTGCACCTGTTTGAACTGGTTACCTGTATAAAAGACACCTGTCCACACACGCAATCAAACAGACTCCAACCTCTCCACAATGGCCAAGACCAGAGAGCTGTGTAAGGACATCAGGGATAAAATTGTAGACCTGCACAAGGCTGCGATGGGCTACAGGACAATAGGCAAGCAGCTTGGTGAGAAGGCAACAACTGTTGGCGCAATTATTAGAAAATGGAAGAAGTTCAAGATGACGGTAAATCACCCTCGGTCTGGGGCTCCATGCAAGATCTCACCTCGTGGGGCATCAATGATCATGAGGAAGGTGAAGGATAAGCCCAGAACTACACGGCAGGACCTGGTCAATGACCTGAAGAGAGCTGGGACCACAGTCTCAAATAAAAACATTAGTAACACACCACGCCGTCATGGATTAAAATCCTGCAGCGCACGCAAGGTCCCCCTGCTCAAGCCAGCGCATGTCCAGGCCTGTCTGAAGTTTGCCAATGACCATCTGGATGACCCAGACGGGAATGGGAGAAGGTCATGTGGTCTGATGAGACAAAAATAGAGCTAAACTCCACTCGCTGTGTTTGGGGGAAGGAGAAGGATGAGTACAACCACAATAACACCATCCCAACCGTGAAGCATGGAGGTGGAAACATCATTATTTGGGAATGCTTTTCTGCAAAGGGGACAGGATGACTGCACCGTATTGAGGGGAGGATGGATGGGGCCATGTATCGCGAGATCTTGGCCAACAACCTCCTTCCTTCAGTAAGAACATTGAAGATGGGTCATGGCTGGGTCTTCCAGCATGACAATGACCCGAAACACACAGCCAGGGCAACTAAAGAGTGGCTCCATAAGAAGAATCTCAAGGTCCTGGAATGGCCTAGCCAGTCTCCAGACTTGAACCCAATAGAAATTATTTGGAGGGAGCTGAAAGTCTGTATTGCCCAGCCCCAAAACCTGAATGATCTGGTGAAGGTTTGTATGGAGGAGTGGGCCAAAATCCCTGCTGCAGTGTGTGCAAACCTGGTCAAGAACTACAGGAAACATATGATCTCTGTAATTGCAAACAAAGGTTTCCTTACCAAATATTAAGTTCTGCTTTACTGATGTATCAAATACTTATGTCATGCAATAAAGTACAAATTAATTACTTAAAAATCATACAATGTGATTTTCTGGATTTTTGTTTTAGATTCTGTCTCTCACAGTTGAAGTGTACCGATGATAAAAATTACAGACCTCTACATGCTTTGTAAGTAGGAAAACCTGCAAAATCGGCAGTGTATCAAATATTTGTTCTCCCCACTGTAGATGTTCTACAATCGTCATGTACCAAGTGTGTTCTTTTCAGCTGTGCTGTCAACAGGGTGTGTGATATGTTATGGTGGGCCGATTGAGACAGATTCCCTGTCAATCAATAGATGACAGCTTTTGTGGCTATCAATGTCAGGAAGATCTCAATCTACTCTGATGTACTTCACTTCAGCTCTCAACAAATCAATAAAGAATCATTTATCAAACATTTATTTGTTGAAGAGTCAACGACAATGAGGCATACAATCATTATGATTTCTATCTGTCTATTCTTAATCTATGATATCTCCCCCATCTCTCTCTAACACACACACACACACACACACACACACACACACACACACACACACACACACACACACACACACACACACACACACACACACACACACACACACACACACACACACACACACACACACACACACACACACACACACACACACACACACAGAGAGAGAGAGAGCCTCTTGGTACAGTTTTACTTATTCCCTCAGAGGCTAGAGGGCTGAATTAATGAGCTATTTTTGGAAAGTTGAGCTTGCCAGCCAGGCCATTTAGAACCGTTCACGTGTCATTGGGTGATGGATTGAACAGGATACATATCCTCTGTAATATGGTTGGAACAGAACAGGTCTACCTCTGTGATGACAGTCTCTTCCTCCTGTCTTTTTCCATTTTATTTGTGCTAATTCTGGTGTTCATCACCAAAACACATCACCAAAACAATTGAATTAAGGTCATCCTGTTTTTCCTTTTTTCAGTGTATTTCCCCTGACCATCACCTTTTCCTTGCATATTCACTGACGGATAGAAATTCAATGAAAAACAGCTATATTACGTTTGGCATTAAACTAGGATTCATCTTTTGTGAATCAGTGCTTTCCCCCTGTATGCTATGTGTACACAAATTAATTTGAAAATGATTAGTGACACTATTCCTTCTCTTTATTTTGGAAAATCTTATCAATTTTATCTCAGGATCTGGTTTATATTAATTTCATGCCTATCAAACACAGGTTTGGCTGCTACTAGACTCTAAGAATACAGCTAGGCTTTGACCACAAAAACAACACCCAAAGAGTGTCTGTTTCCTGGACAACAGTGTTTTTAGTATATTAATTAATGGTAGTGTGTGGCTCAAGTGACATGCATTCTTTGTACAGTTCAATAGTGTAAAGTACTTCAATAAAAATACTTTAAAGTACTACTTAAGTCGTTTTTTGGGGGTATCTGTACTTTACTGTTTATATTTTTGACAACTTTTACTTTTACTTCACTACATTCCTAAAGAGAATGATGTACTTTTAACTCCATGCATTTTCCCTGACACCCAAAAGTACTTGTTACATTTTTAATGCTTAGCAGGAAAGGAAAATGGTCCAATCCCGAATGCCTCTGGCGGGCTCACTAAACACATACTTTCACTTTTGATACTTAAGTATATTTTAGCAATTACATTTACTTTTGATACTTAAGTATATTTTAGCAATTACATTTACTTTTGATACTTAAGTATATTTTAGCAATTACATTTACTTTTGATACTTAAGTATATTTTAGCAATTACATTTACTTTTGATACTTAAGTATATTTTAGCAATTACATTTACTTTTAATACTTACGTATATTTAAAACCAAAAACTTTTTTACTTTTACTCTAGAATTTTACTGACTGACTTTTACTTGAGTCATTTTCTAAGGTATCTTTACACCAGGAGTCACTGGTGCGCGATGAGACAAGGATATCCCTACTGGCCAAACCCAAGTATGACAATAAGATACTTTTTCCAACACTGGTACTATTTATTAGGACTTCAGTGTCAGGACCAACAGACCTGAGATCAAATACTATTTGAAATCTTTCAAATACAAAAAGCATTTTCTTTAGCCTGCCTGGAGTGGCAAAGGGGTGGAGTTTGCACATTTGTGACCACTTTTATTTGTTCCATTGCATCAGGCAAGCTTAATCAAGCCCAGCTAACATATTTGAAATTATTTTAAATAATATTTGAACCCTGGAAGCCAGTATATTTGAATAAAACAGAGTAATAAAATGTGGCCTGGACCTTGTCATTATTCATGACAGTTGTCAAATATCCTGACTGTTCTCACTACTTATAAACGAGAGAGAGGATACATGGGACATTTTTGGGTTTGCGATCCTGACCTGAACCGAGGACTCGCTAGTCCAAATAAGGCTGTATATCTTTCCTTTTCTGTTATCCTCTCACTTTCTCTGTGTCCCTTTCTCCTATCTCTATTTCCTTCTATTTCTTAATTTCTCCATTTTCTGTCTCTATTTCTCTTAATCTCTCTCTCTCTCTCCATCCCTCGCCCATCCTTCCCTCCACACTGCCTGTTCTTGTCCTTGGGAGAGTCATTTGAACATTGAGAGCGGCTCTATTCCCTATCCATTACACAGTGTGTCTGTTAGCGTTCAGGGTGCTCTGTGCTTGATGTCACAATGGCCACTGTTGCTAAGCTTAAATCTTCAAATCACAAAGATCCTATGAAATGACTTGCCTTTTAATTTAGTATTTAAATGGCTAATTATATGGTTCCAATCACGTACTATCTCTTCTCCACATCATCACAGTGAAAGAGATTGTGGAAAATTGACTAACAGGAACAAAACAACCAGAGGTGCTTTCTGATCTCATCACCATTATTCTTGATGATGCCATTGGCTAGCTGGTTGGCTGGCTCATGTAATTCTCATTATACCCAATGTCCTTTCCTCCAATGTTGCAATTAAAAAACAAACCATAGCATCATCAATTTGGTGCATTCTGAAGAATCACAATTTCTGGTCCTTGCCTTCAATTTCTCAGTATACGTTCAGTAGCTGCGTCTCAGTCTCAGTTGTTTATGTAGCTAGGAACACTGTGAACCAGATAACACGGCGCTCATTAAGATCAGATGTCCATGGAAACCTCACATATACCAGTGAAATGGAATCTGACGCAGCAGGGGATGGTGGTGGGTGGCAGGTTGGCATTTACAGGTAGACAAAGGCAGATGGATCCGAAGAGGTGTTGTGCTGACGGTGTACCATGGTGGGCAGCAGGGTTGTTCACAGTGTGTGACTGTGAGATTATTAAGGATAACTACTGTCTTATTGTGTGTGTATGCATGTGTGGGTATGAATTTGATGAACCATAATGTATAACCCATTATGTAAATGGTGTTGGAGTCATGTTGTCATGGTTGATGTGTGGCCACTGCTTTAGGAGGGACAGCAGAACAGACAAACACACACACAAACACCTGGGGTGCTCCTCTACAGACCTTTATTTATAGACCTTCTGAGTAGTCCGTCTTTAGGATGACGAGGGAACAGGGCGGTGGCAGAAAGGCAGAGAGATGATAGATTGGGAATCCCACTGGAAGCCCTGTGCCCTTTGGAGTAGTTCAGTCAACTCTGTGCAGGAACACAGTTGTTATTGTTGTCCTGTCTGGTCTAGGGACTTTATGGGAACTGTATGGACTTGAGATCGGCTGAAACTACACCGGATGACATGTGGGTTGTGTGTGTTTACATCTTTCCATGGAGTCCACACTTTATTGTTAAGTTAAACAAACCCCTGAATGAGAGCAGCTGTCTGAATGCATATAGTTCTGTACAGTTCTGTATGTTTATGTACCAGGTTCAACTGGGTGCCATATGGTACACCCTCATACTGTAACGATACTTCCTAGAGGGGAGAATCTGTGTGTGTGTGCATGTGCGTGCTTGTCTGTTTGTGAAAGCCCAGGAAGTGGTGTTCACTGAGGCAAGAAGCAGAACCTCCAGTGCGTCACACACACTGTGTATAGCCACCGTCAGACAGTCCCCATTCAGACCTCGGATGTTCTGTGAAACCATGTGTGAAAATGCTTAAGACAGGAGACATGATTCCTTTCCCATTTTCATTATCCTTCATTTATCCAGGTTATACTCACTGAGATCAAATCTAATTTGCACGAGAGACCTGTATAGACCATAGATAGAGCCAATGACAAAATATTTTCACAACAGTTATCTCCTTCATAAAAATGCTTCAGGTTGGACAGGATGTCATTCCATTAACTTTAGGGGCAGTATGGGAAATGGAAAAAGGAATAACTTTTTGACTTTATATGCTGGGTGGGTCACCCAATAAATGTGTGTGAATTCTAACAAGATCTCACCGTTTTACCAATTTGTCTTTTGACACCCTGGGTTGACTCCTGCTTAGCATCGTTCTGTTTATTCAAACCTCAAATTTCGAAGTTAAGGTTTTGGATAGGGTTGAAACATTAAGGGCTCTATTCAATCAGGTCCGCTTCTCCTAAAGTGACCTCTCCTTGTCCTAAAATGTGAGACTACAGTCACCTCTAACAAGTAGACCTAGATGGTTTAGGAAAATCTCTTCAAGCAGAGAAGGAAATACAGATGTTTAAAACTAGATCAATTTCTCAGTCATGGAGTCTTTTCTCTCTAGTGAAGCATGGCACAGTGACGGATAGAATGAGAGTGCTTTGACAGAAGAGTGCATTTAGAAGAAACGACTGTCTTGCAGAGAGAGAAGCTATTTCTTTCCACTTTAGCCTCAAGGTTCAGAGGCTCATTCTCTCCATCCAGTTCAAACCAGGTTAAACAGGTTCATCGAAATTAAGTTCATGGCAAAACATCATTATTTACTGAAAAAATAAGTTCGTAGGGAAATGTAAATGTTCAATTATTTTTGCTGTAAAAACAGTGGCCATGTTCCTTTGTTGTTTTAGTTGGATGGATGTTATCTAATGCATTGTGTGTCTGTAGAATGGGCTTGTGTGGGTCTATTCTTTTCAAGGGAGAGACTGTTAAGGGCATCGAGGATGAATGCTCTTTTTTCTCTAACTTCCTTCCTGTCATTCACTGTTGTAATTCACTTTATTTTGAGAACACACGAAAGCTCTTGGGGATGGATTTGTCATCACTGTCTAACTGACTGGAGAAAGCAAGACAGGAACAAGGACAGCTCTAGATGCAAGGTTCACATAGTGTAGTTTCCACTCAGAAATACACCATATGCGATAGAGGGTCTATAGTGTTGTAACAGGCTTTGTACATACCCTCCACAAACAGTGCCTTCGGAAAGTATTCAGACCCCTTGACTTTTTCCACGTTTTGTTACCTTACAGCCTTGTTCTAAAATGGATTCAATAAAACATTTCACTCAGCAATCTACACACAATACCCCATAATGAAAAAACAAAAACAGGTTTTTTGAAAATTTTGCACCTTTATAAAACATAAAAAACAGATACCTTACTTACATAAGTATTCAGACCCTTTGCTATGAGACTCGAAATTGAGCTCAGGTGTAGATGTTTCTACAACTTGATTGGAGTCCACCTGTGGTAAATTCAATTGATTGGACATGATTTGGAATGGCATACACCTGTCTATGTAAGGTCCCACAGATGACAGTGCATGTCAGAGCAAATACAAAATTGTGCGTAGAGCTCCGAGACAGGAAAGTGTGGAGGCACAGATCTGGGGAAGGGTACCAAAGCATTTCTGCAGCGTCCCTAAGAACACAGTGGCCTCCATCATTCTTAAATGGAACCCCCAGGACTCTTCCTAGAGCTGGCCGCCCGGCCAAATTGAGCAGTCGGGAGAGAAGGGCCTTGGTCAGCTCTAGAGTTCCTCTGTGGAGATAGGAGAACCTTCCAGAAGGACAACAGTGTCTGAATCACTCCACCAAACAGGCCTTTATGGTATAGTGTCCAGACGGAAGCCACTCCTCAGTAAAAGGCACATGACAGCCCGCTAGGAGTTTGCCAAAAGGCACCTAAAGACTCTCAGAGCATGAGAAACAAGATTCCTTGGTCTGATGAAACCAAGATCGAACTCTTTGGCCTGAATGCCAAGCGTCACATCTGGACGAAACCTGGCACCATCCCTATGGTGAAGCATGGTGGTGGCAGCGTCATGCTGTGGGAATGTTTTTCAGCGGCAGGGACTGGAAGACTAGTCAGGATCGAGGGAAACATGAACGGAGCAAAGTATAGAGAGATTCTTGATGAAAACCTGCTTCGGAGCGCTCAGGACCTCAGACTGGGGTGAAGGTTCACCTTCCAACAGGACAATGACCCTTAGCACACAGCCAAGACAACGCATGAGTGGCTTTGGGACAAGTCTCTGAATGAGTGGCTTGGCCAGAGCCCTGACTTGAACCCGATCAAACATCTCTGGAGAGATCTGAAAATGGCTGTGCAGCAACACCCCCATCCAATCTGACAGAGCTTGAGAGAATCTGAGAAGAATGGGAGAAATACTTGTGTAAATGTCATATTTAATTTTTAATTTTTTATACATTTGCAAAAATGTCTAAAAGCCTGTTTTTGCTTTGTCATTATGGGGTATTGTGTGTAGATTTATGAGGAAGAAAAAACGACTTAATCAATTTTAGAATAAGGCTGTAACGCAACAAAATGTGGAAAAAGTTCAGGGGTCTGACTTCTTTCCGAATGTACAGTCTATAGCATGACTACCTGAAACTTCTTACAACACGTCAGGATCAGCATGTCAGCTGCAACACATCAGGATCATAGGTTCTGTTACTGATCCAGCCTCCATGGAAGAACTAGAGAACCTAGATGATATAACATATTCTGCAGCGGGACATATAAGCGGCTGTCATTATACCATTCAGTTTAAACTGAAAGATGAGAATCAGGGATTTTGTAAGATATTACCCTGCCCTGCTCTCATTTACTGGAAGTAATGTATTATGAAGCCAAGAGCAATGACATAAAGCATGATGGAACAAAAACTTTGGAGCACTTTAAATGTAATTATGGGCAGTAAGACATTCAACTCCATCTTTCATCGAATCAGATGGCTTATTCATCACAAAACCATTTGATGTAGCCAATTATTTTAATGATTACTTAATTGGCAAAGTGGGCAAATTTAGGCAGAAAATGCCAACAACAAACAATGAGCCAATGTACTCATGCATCAAAAAAGAAAAAGAAAAAGAAAGCATTGTAAGTTAGACTTTTGTAAACGTTAGTGTGGGAGGGGTGGAAAAATGTATTGTTATCGATCAATAGTGACAAATCTGGCATTGACAACTCAGATGGAAAGATACTGAGGATGGTAGTTGACTCTATAGCTACTCCTATCTGTCATATATTTAATCTGAGCCTAGAGGAAAGTCTTTGTCCTCAGGCCTGGAGGGAAGCCAAAGTCTTTCCTCTACCCAAAAGTGGTATTGTGGCCTTTTCTGGTTCTAACAGCAGACCTATCAGCTTGCTGCCAGCTCTTAGCAAATTGTTGTAAAAAATATGTTTGGCCAAATGCAATGCTATTTCTCTGTAACCAAATTAACAACAGACTTTCAGCATGCTTATAGAGAAGGGCACTAAATATGTACTGCACTGACACAAATGACTGATGATTGGTTGAAAGAAAATGATAAGAAGAAGATTGTGGGTGCTGTGCTGTGAGGTTTCAATGCAGCCTTTGATATTATTGACCATAATCTGTTGAGAACTTATGTGTTATGGCTTTTCAACCTCTGCCATGTAGTGGATTCAGAGCTGTCCATCTAATAGAACTCCAAGGGTTTTCTTTAATGGAAGTTTCTCTAATGTTAAACATGTAAAGTGTGGTGTACCGCAGGGCAGCTCTCTAGGCCCTCTTTTTTATTTTTACCAATGACCTGCCACTGGCATTAAACAAAGCATGAGTGTCCATGTATGCTGTTGATTCAACCATATAATGAAGCTAACGAAGTCACTGAAACCCTTAACACAAAGAGTTGCAGTCTGTTTTGGACTTGTTGGCCAGTAATAAACTGGTCCTGAACATCTCTAAAACTAAGAGCACTGTATTTGGTACAAATCTTTCCTTAAGTTCTAGACCTCAGCTGAGTCTGGTAATGAATGGTGAGGTTTTTGAACAAGTTGAGGAGACTAAATTATTTGTTTGTTACCTTAGAATGCAAACTCTCATGGTCAAAACATATAGATTCAATGGTTGTAAAGATGGGGAGAGGTCTGTCCATATTAAAGAGATGCTCTGCTTTTTTGACACCACACTCTACAAAGCATGTCCTGCAGGCTCTAGTTGTATCTTATCTTGATTCATGTCCAGTCATATGGTGAAGGGCGGCAAAGAAAGACCTACACTGAACAGAAATATAAACGCAACATGTAAAGTGTTGGTCCCATGTTTCATGTGCTGAAAAAAAAAGATCCCATAAATGTTCCTGATGCACAAAAACCTTATTTCTCTAAAATGTTGTGCACAAATGAGTTTACATCCCTTTTAGTGAGCATTTCTCCTTTGCCAAGATAATCCATCCACCTGACAGGTGTGGAATATCAAGAAGCTGATTAAACAGCATGATCATTACACAGGTGGACCTTGCATGGGGATAATAAAAGGCCACTCTAAAATGTGCAGATTTGTCACATAACACAATCCCACAGATATCTCAAGTTTTGAGGGAGTGCGCAATTGGTATGCTGACTGCAGGAATGTCCACCAGAGCTGTTGCCAGATCATTGAATGTTAATTTCTCTTCCATAAGCCGCCTCCAAAGTCATTATAGAGGTCTAACTGACCTCACAAACACAGACAATGTGTAACCACGCCAGCCCAGGACCCCCACATCTGGCTTCTTCACCTGCAGGATCATCTAAGACCAGCCACCCGGACAGCTGATATAACTGAGGAGTATTTCTGTCTGTAATACATTCAATTTGTGGGGGAAAATTAATTCTGACTGCGGCCCTGCCCAGTCATGTGAAATCCATAGATTAGGGTCTAATTTATTTATTTCAATTGACTGATTTCCTTATGTGAACTGTAACTCTGTAAATTGTTTGAAATTGTTGCATGTTGCGTTTATATTTTTGCTCAGTATAGTTAAGCTGCACCTTGCCCAGAACAGAGTGGCACGTCTTGCTCTTCATTGTAATCAGAGGGCTATAATATGATTACTAAGCAAGCTAGTCTCTCTGGAGTAAAGTTGAGGAAAGACGGACTTCTTGTTTTTATAAGAAACATTAATGTGTTGGAAATTTTAAATTGTTTGCATAGTCAACTAATACACACACTTACCCCACCAGACATACCACCAGGGTTTTTCTCACAGGCCCCAGGTCAGGAAACAAGTTTTATTATTATACAGAGCCGTGAGTGCATGGAACTCTCTTTTTTCACACACTGAGCAAGTGTGATGTACTTAATGTTTGTAAATGTTAAGTTGTCTATTGTTTTTGTCTATGTGTGTTTTTGTTTATTGTCAACTCAAATAAAATAAAATATTACAAAAAAAGAAAGGGAGAGAGAAGGAGGGAGGGAGAGAGAAGGAGGGAGGGAGAGTGGTAGAGAGTGAGGGAGGGAGAGTGGGAGAGAGTGAGGGAGGGAGAGTAGGAGAGAGTGAGGGAGGGAGAGTGGGAGAGAGGGAGGGAGAGTGGGAGAGAGGGAGAGAGGGAGAGTGGGAGAGTGGGAGAGAGAAGGAGGGAGGGAGAAGGAGAGAAGGAGAGTGGGAGAGAGGGAGAGGGAGAGAGAAAGTGGGAGAGAGTGAGGGAGGGAGGGAGAGTGGGAGAGAGTGAGGGAGAGTGGGAGAGAGGGAGGGAGATAGTAAACTGAAAGGAGGTCAACAATGCTGTCTGTGTGGGTTGAGGGAGAGGAGAGTTGAAACGTATTGCAGGGCAATGATAGAGTTGGTTACAGCATAAGTACATACAGTACATACAGTACATAAGTACATACAGTACATACAAGTACATAAGGTACATAAGTACATACAGTACATACAGTACATACAGTACAGGCTAATACAATGCTGTGTGTTGGTTGAGGTAAAGAGGAGTAGAAACCATGATGACGGAATGTAATATCTGTATTTCACATTCCTCAGTTTCACACCAGAGGATTCCTCTAAAATATTGAAGAGGAGAGTGAAGCTTGTTTTTGACGATAGTGTGTAGAACGCAGAATGCTCTTCCTCTGAGCCCAGTGGAGCATAGCAGGTCTTTAATAGGGGTATTTCAAATATCTGTGTTAAATAAGACTGTAATGTTCAAAAGAATATCACATAAAACACTTTCAAGGAGGCTGTTATTCTTCAAATAAAGACAGAGAAGGCCAAACAGAAAGAAGCAGAGGGGGGTTCTTTTTCTTGTTTTCTTTTTAACTCAAATCTATTGATTTTGTGGGTCTCTTGAACTGTAGACCTTGTAAAAGACTCAAGGTTGTTACGGAACCCACTCTGCAAAAACTGGCTGAATCAACATTCAACCGTTTCATTTCAACAAAACATTTTTAAAGTGATGATTTACCATAAGCCATCAACGTAAGGAAATGTAATATTTTTTTCGGCCAACTTTTAACCTAAATCCAGTGACATGGTGACATGTTTTGTTGAATTCATGCTGCATTCACATTAGTTGACAACTCAGTCAAATGTAAATCAAAACTAAATTAAGTCTGTGCCCAGTGGTTAGCTTCGATCGCATACTTGAAGAAATCTATTGGCACTGTGAAATGTAATGGCTTACTCCAGCCCTCTATAAAACAAAGCTGTAATTTTCTAAAACCAAATCTCCATCTTGAAAAGTCTTTATTTTCACTCCAATCTATTGATGATACTGTAAATGAAGAGAAAGTGAAGTGCAGGGTGTTTGATCAGACTGCAGTGTGCAGTGTGCAGAGCTGTATCCTAATGAGCTCTAACTCTTTTTATCCTCAAATGAACTGAAGAACACTTTGATCTCTAATCAACATATTAGTCCACATCTCCGACTAACAGATTCCAACTGTGAGTTCCTCTATGCTTAATTGGTAGGTAGAATATGATTTTTGTTTAGATTTTGCACACGTACAATAGTGTACCTTTAATTTGTGTCGGAGAGAGAGACTGAGAGTGTCAGAGCGTGTGTGTATGGTTCATTCCTGCCAGTCCTTATCTCTGCAACCTGCTTGTTAATACTCTGTTTCACACAGACACTTGGCAATTACTCACTGCATGTGCAGATCACCCCTGCTGAGGTAGCACAAAGACCTGCCTCATCCCATCCCACCCCCAACCCTATCTAGAGCCAGTGAGCCTGGAAAGCAAGCTGTTGGGCCTTTCACGTTCACCTTGTCATGTGCTATTTGCCTCTCTGCAATGTACATATGTCCAGGTAACTGTCAAAATAAAGGAAACGCCAACATAAAGTGTCTTAATAGGGCATTGGGGCACCACGAGCCAGAACAGCTTCAATGCACCTTGGTATAGATTCTACGTGTCAGGGAACTCTTTTGGAGGGATGCGACACCATTCTTAATTTGATAATAATTGATAACACTATTGGTGCTGAAAATTGTCCGTCTCCGCAGGCAATGCAGATGACTTTCGTGATTTACATAAATTCTCTGAAAACATATGGTTATATTAGCAGTACTGCACTTTTCAAGTTGCCTACTTTTGGTCAGCTAATGACCTAACCAACAATCAAGCAACATTATGGACTAAAGGTTAAAATCCTGTTGCTGCAGGATTATTTTGCTGTGACAATATGTAGAGTCTAAAGTGTGTGTGTCTCTCTGTTGGAGAAAGAGTGCTTTGGGTGCATGAGAATCAAAGTGCATCGTGGGAACATGGAGTTTAGAGCATTGTCCGCTCTGGAACCTTCCATCTTCTTGGGTCCTCAGCACTGAGAGACCTGCTTCTCAGAGGTCATCATAGAAAGGAATCATATAAATAGAATAAGCAGAACCAAAAACAGGTTCTCAAGTCACTTTGGATAGACCAAATGTATTTAGCTAAACCGTGATCTGACTGGCTAAATCTCTCCTCTGATTGTAGTTCTAGCTTTCAGCCCCCACTCCCCCTTTCCACCCACTCACCCATCTCTCTCTCTCTCTGTCTCTCCAGAGTCGCTCCCTCACTGTCACCTCACTTTCAGGAGCATATGGCCACAAGGCCATGTTCTGTTTACCATACTTTCAACACACACACAAAGCACCCAGACAGGGCCTGAACACACACACATTTTCAGAACATTATGCCCTCAATGGTGACCCGCTTAGCTACATTGTCTGTAAGTGAGTGGTCAACTGAGAGGAACGTACACAAAGAGGGTGTGTGCATGTGCGTGTGTGTGCGAGCGTGCATGTGAAATTAAGCAGTTTGGCTAGCTTCATGCACTGATATAGGGAAGGTTTGTCATTTGAGGATATAGTTCAGTCAAAGATTTGTATCTGCGGTTCAGTATTGGGGTAGGGAAATCTAAACCCTAGAGTGGTAGAATAAAGAGCTAATGTTTGCTATTATATTTATAGTGTTTTCAATTAGCTCTACCACTCCTCAGGCTCAACCATCACTCTGGTGAGGATGATCTCTCCCTTGGGTCCAAGAGGGTACATGGAGTACAAGGAGGTAGAGTTATAATTAGCTAATGAAGACTCAATGTATATATATATATATATATATATATGTGTGTGTGTGTGTGTGTGTGTGTGTGTGTGTGTGCGCGCGCTCACACACCCAGGGAATGGGAGCTAAGGTAGCGTAGCCAAACAAAGTATAGTCATCATATTCTTTCAATGAACTTTAGGCAGACATGGCAGCACGTTATGAACAGAAGTTTTGTTTGTTAGTTACTCTGTCACTGTTATGTTATGTAGCTGCCATGGAGGAGAGGGGACTGAATATTCAATTAGCTGGTTCACCTTCTACAGTAGCCTATCTATGTGGCTTCAATGGGATTTTTAAATCATCCATTTGACTGATCTCTATGTCTGCAGGTGTTCAGACATGCTGTGGGTTTTGCATTGTGAACAGTTGGTAGGCACACTGTTTGGGATGGAAACTTTAACAAACAAACACATGCTTGCATCTTCGCCAACTCCTCCCCAGGTTGTCATGGGAACCAGGGCTGCCCCCACCCCCTTCAGTCCCTTTGTCTTCATTCTCTCTTCAGTCCACCACTTTGCCTTGCAAGTGAGATGAATTCAAGTGATAAAGTAAAACTTAGCAGAAACTGTTACTCTACTTAAGACGTCCGATATTGACCTATGACAATGCCTTGATTTAGTTTGCCTTTAACAGTCATGATCAGTTATGTCATTTATATAACAGTGTTATGACAAGACACTCCAGAGATCCTATAGAATAAACACTCTCTATAGAGCTACTGTTGGAACAGTCAAGATCTACACTCTCTCTGGTTGAAGATCTCTTCATCTCTGTCTAATCTACTTCTAATGCACCTCAATAATCTCTATTCAGATTATCCTCCTACCTCTCTCCCTCACTTCCCTTCTCCCTTCTCCTGACTCACAAACTGAATATTTCTCTCTCCTTCCCACCATTCTATCCTTCTCTCTCTCTACCTCCCTTTCTCTCCTCCTTTGATGTCATACCCAAACTCTCCCTGAGGGGTCAGGATGTGTAAACGTTGAGCTCTCAGATTAGCTTCTCCCCTCCTGGCTGCGTTGAGGATTCAGGACAGACAGGGCTGCAGGCTTTGTCATAGTACAGCTACAGTATGTGCAGTGACGGGCCCCAGCCTCCAGCGACGTTCTACGGTCCGGAGCTTCCAGCGACGATCTACGGTCCGGAGGTCCCGGCGACGATCCCTGCACCAGAGGCGCCACCGAAGTGGGGGGAGCCTCAAGCGGAGCGGGGCCTGCGTCCCACACCGGAGCCCCCACCGAGAGCAGATGCCCACCCGGACCCTCCCCTATAGGTTCAGGTTTGCGGCCGGAGTCCGCACCTTTGTTATTTTGTTTGGTGTCGTCAATAAATACGATGTACGCCTACCACACTGCGCCTTGGTCTCCTTCTACAAACGGAGCCGTTACAGTATGAGGTAGCTAGTTTATTCCCATTGGTGACACTTGGAATATACTGTGGTATTTAACGTTACAAGAAAAACAGCCTAATTTTTTATCAACTAAAATATAATGGCACAGCATCCCTGCTGCTGTTCTTTTGTATGCTTCAAAATGTGTTTTACAAACAGAAAGTTGTGCAGTCCTGGGATACTGGTCTCTTTCAAAATATTTGTCTCTTTTATAAACACTCCCTGACTGACTGACTCTATAGCTTATCCTCAACCTGCCAATAATGAATAACCGAATAACGTGTCAATCAATAGTACTGTACTTTATCATTTCAGCTGAGGTCAGGGCCATCACGGACACTGCTATCGAGCCTGTCAGTCAGTGGAGTAAAGAACTCCTGATTATAGTGCTGTGGTACAGTATACAGTCTGGAAGGACATGAGAGAGATTGTCTGATATAATTAGGTAAGGTAGTCTACTCTTAATGCTTTTGACTGTTAGTGTTATGTCTGGGGATTGTTTTCAGCATTACTCCTTAAACGGGATGTGTAAGA
The DNA here is from genome assembly GCF_023373465.1 of Oncorhynchus keta. NCBI lineage: Eukaryota > Metazoa > Chordata > Actinopteri > Salmoniformes > Salmonidae > Oncorhynchus > Oncorhynchus keta. The sequence goes on from NC_068421.1 coordinate 30,763,025, forward strand.
GGGACAGGAAGTGAGCCACAGAGGATGTGGTCGCACAATTTGACGCATTACCCCACATCTCTGAGTCACTGGTGTGGCGTACCACCTCTGTGCATCAAGCAGGTTTCCAGAAAACCAGTGCTTACTGCTTACCCAACAACAATCTACCAAAAAAAACAGTGTCTATGACATTTCAGAGTGTTGTCTGTGCAGATCTGGCTAGACATACTGCACAGTGTGTGCGTATGCGTGTGACCAATGGAGTGTGAATAGAGGACTTGTTGCCGCTAGCATTTGGCTAGATGAATTCTCAGAATTTATTGATGTCATAAAAAACAAACTGCGTCAAAGTAGATAAGTGTTAAGATGACATTTGAGTTGTTTACGCCTTTTAATTCATTAGAGGATAACATTTGAGGCTGAAGTGGGTTTCGCCTAAATACGAGTCTGTCTGGTCAGTGGTCACAGACGTCAGTCAACTACACCCTGCATTCTACCTACGTCATGATGGGGTTCAGGAGAGGGACAGTTTAGGAGGACAACAGAGGGAGGAAGCTTTAAAAAGATGTTGAAGCCAAAACTTTCATTGGGCTCTTGAGCTTCTCTGCATCCTGATAGCAATAGACTTCACACATGTACTGCACGTTAGCCATGTTATGTCAAGGTCTCAGTGGTGGATGTTGCCTAACAGAATTTGGGATCATTGTACATTAAAAAGTTGAATTGAAATGTAATGTAATATTGTTGGATGTGGGGTTCAGGGATGTGGTTGACACCAGAGTGGATGAGCTCTTACTCTATCTTAAAAAAGCAAACTGAGGTAGTGTTTGCCTTCTAACACAGGTCTTGGATAATTTAACTCCACACTGATCAAGCGTTAGCGATTCAGAGGTAAAGAAGCAGAACTGAAGTTATATCAGCATTTAGGTGATCTCATCCCACATCAAAAAGGTTACGTGAGCTTGTGTCATTGTGTGAAACTTTTGCTTTGAAGTAGTGGTAGGCTGGGTTTAAATGTAGACTCCCCCTCCCTCACACATGCAGTGTTGTGACTCCTGCGAATGGTGCCATGGTGACCGTGGTGGGTGAGGAGAGGAAGTGAGGGTAGGGGAAGGATTGGGAGAGGTTGGAAGGAATGAGGAGAGGATTGGAGGGCTGGGGGGGGCGTACACAGGGGGCAGGCAGTGTTGTGATGATAGTTCTCAGATGGAGGAGGGAGAACACACAAGGGGGACACAACACACAGTCCTGTTGGACAGCCTCTGACACTACTATCATTTCAGTCTTCCACACTACAGCTGGTTTCCATTCCCATCAGGGAGGCAATGAGATTTAGAGGGCGGGGGCCATTTGTTTATCCAAGCCCCACAAATCGGTTCTCTACACATAAACTATGACTATGAACGAGACATGAGGCCTCCCACAGTTTCCTCTCTCCTCACTTCACCTCTCCCCCTCTTTATCTAGCTCACCATCTCCTTGGTGACATCATACTGTATACGTGGCTGGAGATTGAGCTAATGTACTTCTGTTTTGGGTTTTCCTTCAGAAAACCAATCAAAAGATCAATATCAATAGATCATGTAGAAAATAGAAATCACCTGTCAGAATCTGTGTTTAGTGCACCATCATCAAATGCTAAATACTTAATCATGAATCTATTGAATCTATTATAAATTATATGAATTATATGAATCTATTATAAATCTATTAATAGTTTGATTTCTCATTCCCAGTTCAAACACACCCTGTATGTAACGGCTGTTGGTGGAAGAAGGTGAACCAAGGTGCAGCGTGGTACGTGTTCATCTTTTTATTTTGAACTGAACACTGAATAATAAAATAACAAAGAGAATGACCGAAACAGTTCTGTGTGCTGCAGACACAAAAACAGAAAACAACTACCCACAAAACCCAGGTGGGAAAAAGCTACCTAAGTATGGTTCTCAATCAGAGACAACGATAGACAGCTGCCTCTGATTGAGAACCACACCCGGCCAAACAACAAAGAAATACAAAACATAGAAAATGAACATAGAATGCCCACCCTAGTCACACCCTGGCCTAACCAAAATAGAGAATAAAAGCCTCTCTATGGCCAGGGCGTGACACTGTATTAAACTAGTATGACCTCCGCTGAACGATCAACGCTCCGGCTGTGAGATGTGTCATTCATAATGCATACTGAACACTGGTTGTATAATTTAGACATTCTGTTCTGCAGGAGCAGACTGGGGATGTGTCTCAAATGGCACCAAATTCCTTATATAGCGCACTACTTTAGACCATAGCCCTATGGGCCCTGTTCAAAAGTAGTACACTAAATAGGCAATAGTGTGCCATTTGGGATGCAACCTGGGTGTTATTTCCAGCCAGTGTTTTTTACATTTAGTCAGCACTCCTGGGGAGGGAGTCCAGATTTAGCACCACGTCCCTGGATCAGTGTTCAATAATAGATGAGGAGCCTAGCCTTGCGCGCGCGTGTGTGTGTGTGTGTGTGTGTGTGTGTGTGTGTGTGTGTGTGTGTGTGTGTGTGTGTGTGTGTGTGTGTGTGTGTGTGTGTGTGTGTGTGTGTGTGTGTGTGTGTGTGTGTGTGTGTGTGTGTGTGTGTGTCGGGTGTGTGTATGTGAGTGTGTATGTGAGTGTGTATGTGTTTGTGTATGTGAGTGTGAGTGTGTACATACCCATGTGTGTGTGTGTGTGTGTGTGTGTGTGTGTGTGTGTGTGTGTGTGTGTGTGTGTGTGTGTGTGTGTGTGTGTGTGTGTGTGTGTGTGTGTGTGTGTGTGTGTGTGTGTGTGTGTGTGTCGGGTGTGTGTATGTGAGTGTGTATGTGAGTGTGTATGTGTTTGTGTATGTGAGTGTGAGTGTGTACATACCCATGTGTGTGTGTGTGTGTGTGTGTGTGTGTGTGTGTGTGTGTGTGTGTGTGTGTGTGTGTGTGTGTGTGTGTGTGTGGGTGTGTGTATGTGAGTGTGTATGTGAGTGTGTATGTGTTTGTGTATGTGAGTGTGTACATACCCATGTGTGTGTGTGTGTGTGTGTGTGTGTGTGTGTGTGTGTGTGTGTGTGTGTGTGTCGGGTGTGTGTATGTGAGTGTGTATGTGAGTGTGTATGTGTTTGTGTATGTGAGTGTGTACATACCCATGTGTGTGTGTGTGTGTGTGTGTGTGTGTGTGTGTGTGTGTGTGTGTGTGTGTGTGTGTGTGTGTGTGTGTGTGTGTGTGTGTGTGTGTGTGTGTGTGTGTGTGTGTGTGTGTGTGTCGGGTGTTTGTGTATGTGAGTGTGTATGGTGTTTGTGTATGTGAGTGTGTACATACCCATGTGTGTGTTCGTGTGCGTATATGTGCTTCAGTGTAGACCATTGTATGCCTTGTCAACTGCAGGGTCAGTGCTTTGGCAAAGCCATGACAGGTGTGTCCTGTCTCTAGGGCAGACAGGGAGCAATTATTCATTCATTTATGCATCTGCCAACACACCTCATTTGTCTGGAAAGGTTGTTTTAATAGAGAACATCTCTTCTACAGTACATTCACTCTTTTACTATAGGATGGAGAACAAGAGACCTCTGCTTAATACAAGAAGATCAACAGAACAGTAACACATAACCATCCACTCTGTTAAAGCAATTATTTACATGTTATGGTGTAACTATCATTAGAGGACAATGAAAACAGAACACAACACATGACAAGGAACATACAGAGAAGGGTCATTTAGGGCTATGTTCATGGGGAAGGGTGGAGGTTGTTCACCCCCCATTACAGGACACTAGAGCTGCTAGATTCTGCCCTTCGTGGCTCTTCTTATGTCAGATAGAGTGATTTGTGTCATATTCTCTATGGCACTGTTTCTCTTATCGGTGTCCTCTGGTGTGTGTATTTATGTTCCCAGAACTCTCAAAGACCCCAGCCCCTCTCAAGGACCATTCCCCACCAGTTCCTGAGTTCACGTGATACACTGTGTGTGTGTGTGTGTGTGTGTGTGTGTGTGTGTGTGTGTGTGTGTGTGTGTGTGTGTGTGTGTGTGTGTGTGTGTGTGTGTGTGTGTGTGTGTGTGTGTGTGTGTGTGTGTGTGTGTGTGTGTGTGTGTGTGTGAGAGAGACAGACTGTGTGTGTTCCTAAAACCTTGGGTCACGCGGAACAATTTATTGTCCATAAACAAAACAATAAAGGGTGTGTGCTTGTTTTTAGATATCCTGTGACGTCCTTCGAGGGTGTGTGTGATGTCCCTTGAGGGCCATAACATGTCCTGAGAAGCAGGTGTGTTGAACAATCTATAACAAAAACCTCCAGGCGCCATAACCCCTATCCTTACTGCACGTCAACTCTCTCTCTCTCTTTCTCTCACTCTAGATACACTATCCTCTCTGTCACTCCTCTTGTTCTCTTCCTCCCTTTCACTTTCTTCCCTTTCTTTCTAATCAGCATCCCTCACTCCACAGACTTAGAATATAATTTATTGTCATGACTATTAAAATGATGAGTGAGGCCAAAGTTCTGTTCCCTTCATTTCTTAATTTCTCTTCTTTGGTTCAGCCTCATGAATAACATTAGCTGTTGTCTTCTTGTGTCTCGCCAACTGAAATCGTCTCATCATAGGCTCAAAGATAAACAGCTGAACCACATGCACCAACAACAGACTGCAGTCTGGTTAATGTCTAAGCACACACACATATACCCACACAACACAACACAATACAACACACTTGGATTCAAGCCACGTATACGCTACGTGTATTACCTTAACAGTTATTCAACATGTTTTCTAGGAATCCAAAAGGATGGGGGGCGGAAACCTTTTATGAAAGGTGATGACAAACTCCTCTAGAGAAAGTAGCAACCAACAGAGACCTTTACCAAACACAAAAGGCACACACTTCTCTTTATGGACTTCACAAAGACCTAACTAAGTGTTCAATAAAGCAAAATAAATTGCCTCATGTATGAAACAAGGGAACAAACACAATGTTCTACTTTCTTGTCATTACTATCTGCCTAGTTAATTACACTGACTCATCCACCACAGATCCTCATCATCAGTCCTCTCTGACAGGCTACATTTCTCTGTCAGTCTGGTCCTCACCATCAGTCCTCTCTAACAGGCTACATTTCTCTGTCAGTCTGGTCCTCACCATCAGTCCTCTCTAACAGGCTACAGCTCTGTCAGTCTGGTCCTCACCATCAGACCTCCCTGACAGGCTACAGCAATCTGTCAGTCTGGTCCTCACCATCAGTCCTCCCTGGCAGGCTAGAGCACTCTGTCAGTCTGGTCCTCACCATCAGTCCTCCCTGGCAGGCTACAGCACTCTGTCAGTCTGGTCCTCACCATCAGTCCTCCCTGGCAGGCTAGAGCACTCTGTCAGTCTGGTCCTCACCATCAGTCCTCCCTGGCAGGCTACAGCACTCTGTCAGTCTGGTCCTCACCATCAGTCCTCCCTGGCAGGCTACATTTCTCTGTCAGTCTGGTCCTTACCATCAGTCCTCCCTGGCAGGCTACATTTCTCTGTCAGACTGGTCCTCACCATCAGTCCTCCCTGGCAGGCTACATTTCTCTGTCAGTCTGGTCCTCACCATCAGTCCTCCCTGGCAGGCTACAGCACTCTGTCAGTCTGGTCCTCACCATCAGTCCTCTCTGACAGGCTACAGCACTCTGTCAGTCTGGTCCTCACCATCAGTCCTCTCTGACAGGATACATTTCTCTGTCAGTCTGGTCCTCACCATCAGTCCTCCCTGGCAGGCTACAGCACTCTGTCAGACTGGTCCTCACCATCAGTCCTCCCTGGCAGGCTACATTTCTCTGTCAGTCTGGTCCTCACCATCAGTCCTCCCTGGCAGGCTACAGCACTCTGTCAGTCTGGTCCTCACCATCAGTCCTCCCTGGCAGGCTACATTTCTCTGTCAGTCTGGTCCTCACCATCAGTCCTCCCTGGCAGGCTACAGCACTCTGTCAGTCTGGTCCTCACCATCAGTCCTCCCTGGCAGGCTACATTTCTCTGTCAGTCTGGTCCTCACCATCAGTCCTCTCTGACAGGCTACAGCACTCTGTCAGTCTGGTCCTCCCTGACAGGCTACATTTCTCTGTCAGACTGGTCCTCACCATCAGTCCTCCCTGGCAGGCTACATATCTCTGTCAGTCTGGTCCTCACCATCAGTCCTCTCTGACAGGCTACAGCACTCTGTCAGTCTGGTCCTCCCTGACAGGCTACATTTCTCTGTCAGTCTGGTCCTCACCATCAGTCCTCCCTGGCAGGCTACAGCACTCTGTCAGACTGGTCCTCACCATCAGTCCTCCCTGACAGGCTACATTTCTCTGTCAGTCTGGTCCTCACCATCAGTCCTCCCTGGCAGGCTACAGCACTCTGTCAGACTGGTCCTCACCATCAGTCCTCCCTGGCAGGCTACATTTCTCTGTCAGTCTGGTCCTCACCATCAGTCCTCCCTGGCAGGCTACATATCTCTGTCAGTCTGGTCCTCACCATCAGTCCTCTCTGACAGGCTACAGCACTCTGTCAGTCTGGTCCTCCCTGACAGGCTACATTTCTCTGTCAGACTGGTCCTCACCATCAGTCCTCCCTGGCAGGCTACATTTCTCTGTCAGTCTGGTCCTCACCATCAGTCCTCTCTGACAGGCTACATTTTTCTGTCAGTCTGGTCCTCACCATCAGTCCTCCCTGGCAGGCTACAGCACTCTGTCAGACTGGTCCTCACCATCAGTCCTCCCTGGCAGGCTACATTTCTCTGTCAGTCTGGTCCTCACCATCAGTCCTCCCTGGCAGGCTATAGCACTCTGTCAGTCTGGTCCTCACCATCAGTCCTCTCTGACAGGCTACAGCACTCTGTCAGTCTGGTCCTCCCTGACAGGCTACATTTCTCTGTCAGACTGGTCCTCACCATCAGTCCTCCCTGGCAGGCTACATTTCTCTGTCAGTCTGGTCCTCACCATCAGTCCTCTCTGACAGGCTACAACACTCTGTCAGTCTGGTCCTCACCATCAGACCTCCCTGGCAGGCTACAGCACTCTGTCAGACTGGTCCTCACCATCAGACCTCCCTGGCAGGCTACATTTCTCTGTCAGTCTGGTCCTCACCATCAGTCCTCTCTGACAGGCTACATTTTTCTGTCAGTCTGGTCCTCACCATCAGTCCTCCCTGGCAGGCTACAGCACTCTGTCAGACTGGTCCTCACCATCAGTCCTCCCTGGCAGGCTACATTTCTCTGTCAGTCTGGTCCTCACCATCAGTCCTCCCTGGCAGGCTATAGCACTCTGTCAGTCTGGTCCTCACCATCAGTCCTCTCTGACAGGCTACAGCACTCTGTCAGTCTGGTCCTCCCTGACAGGCTACATTTCTCTGTCAGACTGGTCCTCACCATCAGTCCTCCCTGGCAGGCTACATTTCTCTGTCAGTCTGGTCCTCACCATCAGTCCTCTCTGACAGGCTACAACACTCTGTCAGTCTGGTCCTCACCATCAGACCTCCCTGGCAGGCTACAGCACTCTGTCAGACTGGTCCTCACCATCAGACCTCCCTGGCAGGCTACAGCACTCTGTCAGACTGCCATCATTTTCAGATAGGAAAAAACAGCAACAACTGCATCATTATCACCCCATACAAGCAGCGGTTTACGAGCACTACCTAACATATATTGCCTCCCTAATGTCCCTCTATTCCTTACATCTAGCCATACTATTTCACATAGAATGACTACTTTGAAAGAGAAAATGTTGCTGTACATCCATAAATGAATTTGATATGTTTTCGCCTCTGACAGTCTGACACCGAGGGTTTCTGCATGGGAGCTGGGAGGCGCCTGCCTGCCTCTCACTTGAAGCATGAACAGTGCAATGCATTCTGACGTTTCTCTCGCTCACACAGCTGTTGAGGTTGAGGAGCGAAGTTTGCGCAGCTCTGCATGAAATTACTGATAATTCAAAGGCGCGCGCCGAGAACACCATACATCCCGATTTGGAACGGCCTGGAGAGGGGGTGTCCGTACCTTTCATGTGCTGTCGGAGAAAACACTTTGCGTAATTTACCCAGGAATGCACCTTGAAGAAGGCAGCCATTCTGGAGCCGAGCGCTTTATTTTGAAACAGTGGGTCTTTTCCAGTCAGTTTCTGCTTCAACGATCTGTTTTCAATAAGGATGTACAGAAAATCTAATCAACCATAAAAGGCTGGAGATATCAAAGTGGAAATGTTACTGTAGGAAATAAAGTGGGGACTGTGACTGTGCGTATTCTGGTTTCTCCCAACGAAAGCAAGTAGTCTATATGGTTACGCGCACGTTGTGCTTTGTGAGAACAAGACATCAACCAACCGAAGATGTTCCGGTTTGTTCTTTGTGCTTTAATATTAGCTTTGGCTGACTTGAATTAAAGAATAACTGTAGGCCTATATAACATCCGTGGAATTGACCGTTTATTCCCCACCGTTCAAATGCTGGAATGGCTAGTGGTTTTGTGTATTGTGATTCTGGTGGCCGTTATTTGGCCAGCTTCGAAATATTTTGGTACCCAGGGCGAGCCAGACGCACTCCTCCAGAGGCTCGGAATTTCACGGCGGCAAACGAAGGAGAGGGTCTCGGAGAGGTGCGTCTCTGACCGGGAGGTCCCGGGGGACTGTGCTAATGCCCAGACACCGGACTTGGAAGGTGAGAATAAAGTCCCCGCTGTTGCGCTGATATGCAAACCCTCGGCGCTGGCCAACTATCTCCTCAAACACTGCAGGACTTTCAGCAATTTCACGGCGTGCACCGGATGGACATGGCGGGCGAGTGCGTTTCTTCAGACAGTCTACGGCGCGTGCTGGCCATACAAGAGCCGGGTGCATTTCGTGCGAGACTACTTGCAGTTGAGTGACGATGGTCTCGTGGCACTGGACTGGGCAGTTTCGGTGGCCGGTGCGTCGTACCAGAAACGGAGGAGAACCTCGAGTAATTCCACGAGTCCAATCCTCCTCATCATACCCAACTCTTTCGGGAAAATCACTAGAAATGTGCTGAAGGTAGCCTAATGATTTAATGAATGATGAAATACCATGCAATACCTTCTCATAACCAGGCTTATTCTTGTTCATCATGTGAAAACACCCTCAACCATAGTGTGCCCAGTGCCCACCTACACCTGTTATTAGGCCTACAGTATGTGCTAAGGCTTGTCTTATAGTCTTAATGGGGGCAAAATTATACTAATTGTCTTGCTCCTTTTTTTTTACCTCTGCTCTGACAACAGCGGTTACTTAGAACACAGCTTACAGTGTTACAGTGTTACAGTGCTATGGATGTCTATTGGGGGCTGTTGTGAACTGTCTCAGGGGCAGAAATAAGATTTACATCAACTCTAGCCATCTCTACACTGTAATGGGGTTACTGTGAATATACAGGCAGCTTGGTGGCAAGTACAATGATTTATTTCATATAACAGTACATCTACTGTAATAACACAGTCTCAAAGCAAGTACTTTTTTACAATACTGTAAAATTGACTGTATTATACTGTAAACAAGTAAAATGCTACCATAATCAGTATGAATGGATGGATGAATTTAATTTAATTAATTAAGTGGAGGGTTTTGTATATCACAAAACTGTAATTACAAGGGATTAGTGCAAGCAGGTTGGCTGCTAAGGAAAGTGTTGACACATTACAGAATATTAATGAATATGTGGGGCTTAGTATCACTTGCGCTTCTAGAGGTCATTACAAAGGCTTGGCAGCGACTACAGATCAAAACAGACCAAAAGGGCAAAATGCTCAACCATTTAAGGTTTAGGACTAACTGCCACTCCAATCTGTCCCCCATACAAATGGATGGATCACTATAACCAGAAAGGAGTTCAATTGTTACATCATTCTCACTCACAGGTGCAACAAATACAGCCCCTTACAAGGCAGCCTCAAAATATGTTCATGAGCCAGAAACAACAATACCATGCACCCACTAGTGGTCTAAATGTTTTTGGTGCTCCAAAGACACATTACAGTATTGTATTCTGTGGGGTGGAAATACATTACCATTTGAAATACATCCATTATTTCCCCGCCCACAACATTTTACCACAATGCACCATCATTTACCGTATGCTGCAGCAAAATGTTTCATAGTATTTCACTGTTGATAATACCCCAAATGACTGTATAATTTACTGTTTTCCGTTACAGTGTAGTTATTATGACTTATTTGGTAATCATATATTATATGCAGACATATAACAAAGCCTATCTCATGGTCATACAATTCTCTGCTATACCATTCATTGTTGAAGGTTCAATCTGTGAAGTTATTTGTAATGGTGAAATTACATACATAGTGAAATTATGTCTAATTCATCGTTGCAGTGGTGTAAAAAAGGAGGTTGGACGAGATATGAGAAAGCACCAGTGCCAATGGCTATTTCCATTGAGCATGGGGGGGGGGGCATCTTCATTCAAGTCAGTCTTGGCAAGGTGAGGAAGAGAGCAAGAAAGCGAACAACGAGCACAGCGCCATGCTGTAAAACCAGGGTTCAATACAGTGATTGTGGTAATTGAGAAACGCTTTTACAAGGCTTTGCTCTGCCTGGGCAGGTTATGAGTGAAAGGATCACATCACTGCAGCTGTACTCCCAATAGTCTAGTCCCAGATCAGTTTGTGCTGTCTTGCCAACTCATACCATTATGAGCAAGATAGCACAAACAGATCTGGGATCAGGCTACACTCCAATGCCCATTAGCCTTATAATGAGTCAGAGTGCCCTGCGGTCCAGGCAATGTTGCTAGATTCTTCTGACACATTCTACCCCAACTAGATCAAAAAACCTGCCCAATCCACTATAAAGTATCCCAATTGATTGTAAAACTGTCCAATCTGGACAGGCTTGCATTGTTACAAGCCTGATTTATGTACTCTTACTGTTGTGAGTAACAAAAAGTCACAACCTTGACTGCCAACACCCCCTACTAGCCTAGTCTGTCAACAATGGGAGCATTCATAGGCGCTGATACATTATCAACAGCCTGTCAAGAGTCAGCAGAAGAATGGGAATTTAGACTACGGTTTAAGTTCATTATTTCGTTTGTAGCCTAGGGAGATGTTGGGAGAAAGAGATGGAGGGAGGAGAGGGGGAAATAGAAAGAATGAGAGATGCGAGAGGGAAATTTGGAGAAAAATGTATTCTATCAAATGTGACTTTTCTGTTTTCTGGGAGATGGAGAGATGAAGAAATTGAATTTTGAGTAAAAGTTCAAGTGAATGATTTTTTATGTCCATAGCCTAGGGAAATGGGGGAAGAAAGAGAGAGAGAGGGATATGGGAAGAAAGATTTAACTAAAATTTAATTCTGTCAGATTTGACTTTCCTTTTTGCTGGGAGATCGAGGGTGCATCAGAGCAAAAGAGAGGGTGATGGGAAGAATGAGAGAGAGGAAGAAATAGAAAGATAGATTGAGTAAAGGGCAAATTATGTTGGATTCTTTTTTCTTTTGTCTTTCTGGGTCAACTCCAATTGTGTGTGTGTATGTGTGTTTGTGTGTGTATGTGTATGTGAGAGAGAAAGAGAGAGTCAGAAAGAAAGAAAGAGAGAGAGAGAGAGCGAGGGAAAGATAAAGATGAGATAAGAAGAGACAGGGAGAGGAAGAGAGAGCACATTTGTGTATTTTGAGAGAGCTAAATCAGTGTGTTTGGACATCATCCTTTCTAGATAAGACTTTGTCATCCTTTTTCATAATGAGATTGTCTTTGTTTTACCCCCTCCTACATGTTATGTTCCAGTAGTTGGGCATATACTGTAGCGTATGGGCCTATATTCCATCACAGCAAACACCATAAAAGTGTCTAGAAACAGACATTGAATGGCAGGTGTTGCAAATTTAGTCCCAAGTGTGCCTATTCCATATGTAGTGCACTATATAGGGAATAGGGTGCCATTTGGGATGCAGTCATATTCTTGCTCAGTCCTGCTGCCCTGGCTATACAGTATAAAAGTATGCAGAGTGTGCGGTGGATGATTTGTTAGAGGACAGTTATAGGATTTATCCCCTCTATCCCCCTAACGGCCTGAGTTGTAGCAAGCTAGTCTGCGGTCTTTCCAGTCCCATTTTCCCTCATAACTCCCCAACACAGATCTGAGTTGACTGGGTTGGTTTAGCATTGCGCTCCAAATAGTTTTCACCATATTTCTTTCGCCTGTCCAGTACTGTCAGATCTGTGAGATCACATCTGAGTGTGGATTTTACAGGCTTGTGTCCAGACACAGGACACCAATGTCTAGACGTTTATTACACAATTAGTCAAGCCAGTGAGTAAGACTGAACTATGGTAATTCGGAGCTAGACAAATGCCTGGTTCAAAGTATACCCTCAGTCTTCCAACATGGCAGAAGCCAAAGTCCTGCGTTAATTCACACATTGTTGCATTGATGAGTACGTTTCTATAAGCATTTAATCAAAATAGGAATGCTGATGATGAACTTGACTGTGATACCATCCAGTATGATGAACTTGACTGTGATACCTTCCAGTATCATGAACTTGACTGCGATACCCTCCAGTATGATGAATTTGACTGTGATACCCCTCCAGTATGATGAACTTGACTGTGATACCCTCCAGTATGATGAACTTGACTGTGATACCCTCCAGTATGATGAACTTGACTGTGATACCCTCCAGTATGATGAACTTGACTGTGATACCCCTCCAGTATGATGAACTTGACTGTGATACCCTCCAGTATGATGAACTTGACTGTGATACCCCTCCAGTATGATGAACTTGACTGTGATACCCCTCCAGTATGATGAACTTGACTGTGATACCCCTCCAGTATGATGAACCTGACTGTGATAGCCCTCCAGTATGATGAACTTGACTGTGATACCCCTCCAGTATGATGCATTTGACTGTGATACCCCTCCAGTATGATGAACTTGACTGTGATACCCCTCCAGTATGATGCATTTGACTGTGATAGCCCTCCAGTATGATGAACTTGAATGTGATACCCCTCCAGTATGATGAACTTGACTGTGATACCCCTCCAGTATGATGAACTTGACTGTGATACCCCTCCAGTATGATGCATTTGACTGTGATAGCCCTCCAGTATGATGAACTTGACTGTGATACCCCTCCAGTATGATGAACTTGACTGTGATACCTCCAGTATGATGAACTTGACTGTGATACCCCTCCAGTATGATGAACTTGACTGTGATAGCCCTCCAGTATGATGAACTTGACTGTGATACCCTCCAGTATGATGAACTTGACTGTGATACCCCTCCAGTATGATGAACTTGACTGTGATACCCTCCAGTATCATTAACTTGACTTGATACCCTCCAGTATGATGAATTTGACTGTGATACCCTCCAGTATGATGAACTTGACTGTGATACCCCTCCAGTATGATGCACTTGATGATACCCCTCCAGTATGATGCATTTGACTGTGATACCCCTCCAGTATGATGAACTTGACTGTGATACCCCTCCAGTATGATGCATTTGACTGTGATAGCCCTCCAGTATGATGAACTTGAATGTGATACCCCTCCAGTATGATGAACTTGACTGTGATACCCCTCCAGTATGATGAACTTGACTGTGATACCTCCAGTATGATGCATTTGACTGTGATAGCCCTCCAGTATGATGAACTTGACTGTGATACCCCTCCAGTATGATGAACTTGACTGTGATACCCCTCCAGTATGATGAACTTGACTGTGATACCCCTCCAGTATGATGAACTTGACTGTGATACCCCTCCAGTATGATGAACTTGACTGTGATACCCCTCCAGTATGATGCACTTGACTGTGATACCCCTCCAGTATGATGAACTTGACTGTGATACCCCTCCAGTATGATGCACTTGACTGTGATACCCCTCCAGTATGATGAACTTGTCTGACCCCTCCAGTATGATGAACCTGACTGTGATAGCCCTCCAGTATGATGAACTTGACTGTGATACCCCTCCAGTGATGCATTTGACTGTGATACCCCTCCAGTATGATGAACTTGACTGTGATACCCCTCCAGTATGATGCATTTGACTGTGATACCCCTCCAGTATGATGAACTTGACTGTGATACCCCTCCAGTATGATGCATTTGACTGTGATAGCCCTCCAGTATGATGAACTTGAATGTGATACCCCTCCAGTATGATGAACTTGACTGTGATACCCCTCCAGTATGATGAACTTGACTGTGATACCCCTCCAGTATGATGCATTTGACTGTGATAGCCCTCCAGTATGATGAACTTGACTGTGATACCCCTCCAGTATGATGAACTTGACTGTGATACCCCTCCAGTATGATGAACTTGACTGTGATACCCCTCCAGTATGATGAACTTGACTGTGATACCCCTCCAGTATGATGAACTTGACTGTGATACCCTCCAGTATGATGAACTTGACTGTGATACCCCTCCAGTATGATGAACTTGACTGTGATACCCTCCAGTATCATTAACTTGATGATACCCTCCAGTATGATGAATTTTGATACCCTCCAGTATGATGAACTTGACTGTGATACCCCTCCAGTATGATAAACTTGACTGTGATAGCCCTCCAGTATGATGCACTTGACTGTGATACCCCTCCAGTATGATGAACTTGACTGTGATACCCCTCCAGTATGATGAACTTGACTGTGATAGCCCTCCAGTATGATGAACTTGACTGTGATACCCCTCCAGTATGATGCATTTGACTGTGATACCCCTCCAGTATGATGAACTTGACTGTGATACCCCTCCAGTATGATGCATTTGACTGTGATAGCCCTCCAGTATGATGCATTTGACTGTGATAGCCCTCCAGTATGATGAACTTGACTGTGATACCCCTCCAGTATGATGAACTTGACTGTGATACCCCTCCAGTATGATGAACTTGACTGTGATACCCTTCAGTATGATGAATTTGACTGTGATACCCCTCCAGTATGATGAACTTGACTGTGATACCCCTCCAGTATGATGAACTTGACTGTGATACCCTTCAGCATGATGAATTTGACTGTGATACCCCTCCAGTATGATGAACTTGACTGTGATACCCCTCCAGTATGATAAACTTGACTGTGATACCCCTCCAGTATGATGCACTTGACTGTGATACCCCTTCAGTGTGATGAACTTGACTGTGATACCCCTCCAGTATGATGAACTTGAATGTGATAGCCCTCCAGTATGATGCATTTGACTGTGATACCCCTCCAGTATGATGCATTTGACTGTGATAGCCCTCCAGTATGATGAACTTGACTGTGATACCCCTCCAGTATGATGCATTTGACTGTGATAGCCCTCCAGTATGATGAACTTGACTGTGATACCCCTCCAGTATGATGAACTTGACTGTGATACCCCTCCAGTATGATGAACTTGACTGTGATACCCCTCCAGTATGATGCATTTGACTGTGATAGCCCTCCAGTATGATGAACTTGACTGTGATACCCCTCCAGTATGATGAACTTGACTGTGATACCCCTCCAGTATGATGAACTTGACTGTGATACCCCTCCAGTATGATGAACTTGACTGTGATACCCTCCAGTATCATGAACTTGACTGTGATACCCCTCCAGTATGATGAACTTGACTGTGATACCCCTCCAGTATGATGAACTTGACTGTGATACCCCTCCAGTATGATGAACTTGACTGTGATACCCTTCAGTATGATGAACTAGACTGTGATACCCCTCCAGTATGATGAACTTGACTGTGATAGCCCTCCAGTATGATGAACTTGACTGTGATACCCCTCCAGTATGATGCATTTGACTGTGATACCCCTCCAGTATGATGAACTTGACTGTGATACCCCTCCAGTATGATGCATTTGACTGTGATAGCCCTCCAGTATGATGCATTTGACTGTGATAGCCCTCCAGTATGATGCATTTGACTGTGATAGCCCTCCAGTATGATGAACTTGACTGTGATACCCCTCCAGTATGATGAACTTGACTGTGATACCCCTCCAGTATGATGAACTTGACTGTGATACCCCTCCAGTATGATGCATTTGACTGTGATAGCCCTCCAGTATGATGAACTTGACTGTGATACCCTCCAGTATGATGAACTTGACTGTGATACCCCTCCAGTATGATGAACTTGACTGTGATACCCCTCCAGTATGATGAACTTGACTGTGATACCCCTCCAGTATGATGAACTTGACTGTGATAGCCCTCCAGTATGATGCACTTGACTGTGATACCCCTCCAGTATGATGCACTTGACTGTGATACCCCTCCAGTATGATGAACTTGACTGTGATAGCCCTCCAGTATGATGAACTTGACTGTGATACCCCTCCAGTATGATGAACTTGACTGTGATACCCCTCCAGTATGATGAACTTGACTGTGATACCCCTCCAGTATGATGAACTTGACTGTGATACCCTCCAGTATCATGAACTTGACTGTGATACCCCTCCAGTATGATGAACTTGACTGTGATACCCCTCCAGTATGATGAACTTGACTGTGATACCCCTCCAGTATGATGAACTTGACTGTGATACCCTTCAGCATGATGAATTTGACTGTGATAGCCCTTTCAGCATGATGAATTTGACTGTGATAGCCCTTTCAGCATGATGAACTTGACTGTGATAGCCCTTTCAGCATGATGAATTTGACTGTGATAGCCCTTTCAGCATGATGAATTTGACTGTGATACCCTTTTCAGCATGATGAATTTGACTGTGATACCCTTCAGCATGTTGAATTTGACTGTGATACCCTTCAGCATGATTAATTTGACTGTGATAGCCCTTCAGCATGATGACTTTACCTCTGCATTTAACAGCTGTGTTATGAGAGTGATGATGTCATTTCTACTTACTCCATTTCTACAGTTGGTTGAGTCAGAGACAAATCCCTTTGGTCTTGTTCACAGAGCTATGTTCAGGCTGAATGGTGGACCTTCAATATTTGTGGAAGTTTGTGAGAGTTTGGCATCGTTCGTCTGAAGAATTTGGCAGTGTGTAAATGTGTGTGCAGATGCATACACATGAGTGTGTGCAGGGGTCTGCATATGTGTGGCAGGATGTACTGCAGGTGTTTTGTGCAGGCGTGTGCATGCTTCTGAGTGACAGTGTGTAGGTGTGTGTCTGCGACTGTACAGGCATGAGTTTAAGTGTGAGTGTTGGCGTGTGCATACTTCCGTGTTTCTCGAGTCTCAGTGACAAGAATTCCTCATGGGCTCGACACTGGCAGCATTGTCCAGAAGTCCAGAGGGAAAACAAATGGAGGACTGGAGCAAAGATGATCTGCTTTATACCTCATCATCCTTATGTTGGAAAACTGTACTTCAATGAAATAGTGTCGCCACCTCAATACTACTGTGATCCACGATAATAGTAGGATGAATTCATTCAGAGAGAGGGAGAGAGAGATGTTGAGAAAGAGACAGACAGAGAGAGACAGCGGGAGGAAGAGAAAGAGAAGGAAAGGTTGAGACAGAGGAAAGAGAGAAAAGATGATATCCAGGTATAAGTGCTCTTGCGAGTTTCTTAGCTCTGTAAATATTTAATGTAGTGATCTGTTACACCTCCTCTTGGTCTCTCTCTAATCACTGTCTTTTAAGATCTCTGTGAAGCTGTACATTCATACTCTGTTGTGTGTTTCAAATGGCACCTTATTCCCTATAAAGTGGACTACTTTATATAATTAGTGCACTATATAGGGAATAGGATGCCATGTCAGATGCAGCCTGTGTTGGTGTTGTTACAGTTCATAGTCAGTTGAAACATCATGCATTAATGAATTCATGTATTTAAATAGGGCTTTTACATTGACCTAACACTATGAATTACATGATGTTCTGTTTCTGTGTCCTTCAGCTCTGTGAGGTGGCGTTGTCCCATGGCTACCTACCCGTGGTGTTTAACCGGCGCAGCCACAACGCCACCCCCCTCAGCACCGTCAAACTGCAGCAGTTTGGCGACCCAGGTGACCTACGCGAGGCCGTGCGCTACGTGCGCTACAGGCAGCCTGTGAGCCGGCTGTACGCGGTGAGCGAGAGCACCGGGTCCGGTCTCCTCCTCGCCTACCTGGGAGAGTGTGGTTCATCCAGCTACGTGACGGCCGCCGCCTGCCTCTCGCCAGTGTTCCGCTGCCAGAGCTGGTTTGAGAAAGGACCCATCTGGCCCCTACACTGGGCTCTGGTGACTTACCAGAGGATATGCCTCAGCAGGTAAAGGATGGAGGAAGGGGAAAGGAAGGGAGTGGAGGGGAAGGAAGGGAGGGAGAGGGGATGGTGGAGAGAGAGAGAAACCTGATTGAGAAGAGGAGAAGAAAGGGAACGATGTCAAATACCCTGATATTATAGGATTTTATTAAAATACAATACCATAACCATGGCAACCGGTGTCCTGCAACCGGTGTCCTATTGATCGAGCGGGGCATCGGGACCCAACTTGTGGTTTCACAATCAATGCTAACAAGGATGTTACAGAGCCTTGCAGCTCTTCTAAATGTATTTACTGATTGTACTTTATTTACTGATTGTACTTGTTTGTGTGTGTGGGTGTTGTGGGTCTGTCTCTTTGTTTGCATGCGTGTGTTCATGTCCGTGTCCTGTATATCTAGGTACAGGACAGTGCTGGGTGAGACAGTGCACACAGACACCCTTTTCTCCAGCTGTTCTCTGCGTGGCCTGGAGGAGGTGCTGTTCTGCCAGCAGCCAGGCCCTAAAGGAGCCCTGGCCCTAGCAGCGGGCAGCAGTGGGGGAGCCTGGGAGGCCTACTGGGAACGCAATGAACCCCTCCGGGACGTAGACGAAGTCGCCATCCCCGTTCTGAGTGTCTGTGCTCAGGATGACCCTATCAGAGGAGACCCCCAGTCTACCCTACCCCTGGAGCTCTTCGAGAGCAACCCCCACTTCTTCCTGCTGCTGACCACCACGGGGGGACACTGTGGCTTTAACACCCAGGAAGGGAGTGCTTTCTCTGGGGGAGTGAGCGGTGGAGGGACCCCTGGGACTAGCTGGAGCCACCAGGCCCTGCTGGAGTTCTTCAGGGCCACCACAGACTTCATTGCGGCAGAGGAGAGGGCTAAGCAGGCTGCCAGACGGAGGGGCCTGGGGGGTAGCAGCCAGGGCAAAGTCTTCAGACATCGTAGTGTCAGTACCTGTAAGAGGCTGCCCGCATGCTCACATAATATACACACTATCTACAACTGGCAGAGATCTTATACACGATGAGCTGGGGTGGATATTATGGATGATAAGGGATTGATATTATGGATCAGAAGGGATTGATATTATGGAAGATAAGGGATTGATATTATGGATGATAAGGGATTGTATCTGCAGAACAAGAGAGCTTTGCATTTAAGGGCTGAAAATTAATCTGTGTGCCCCAGAGCCACCTGGGTAATTGATGGAACAGGGTTTCATCGACACACACACACACACTCTCAGAAATTGAGGATGAACACTTCAAAACACACTAGGGGTAACCAGAAAAGCCTGTGTGTGTGTGTGTTTGTGTGCGTTTGTTCCCGCCCGATGACTGTCCAAAAATGCCCATCTGGACACTGGACTGCCAGTATTTCTCTGACGAGCCAATCAGATTCAAGAGGAAAATTTGTGTAATGATATTGTGATATTTTGCTGAACTGGGTGGAACCTGCTGGGTCTGTGGGTTTTCCCACATGTTGTAATTCAAACTCTGACTGAGGTTTGTTGAATGTAGCTAGAATTTACGACTTTGAATTGGCACGGTTAGTGACATGATGATTTTCCTGTAGATTTCTCAACAATGTTAAACCTCTGTTAAATGTGTTAAATGATGTGAATGATTGGTAAGGAACAATGTAATAAAACAAAACTATGAGGGAACATGTATCATGCAAGCATTTCATTTTGGTCACATACTGTTAATTTGTGTCCAGACATAATTACAGTAACATTGTAACATTGTATGAATTACAGTTACTGTATGTGGAACTTTATGTACTGTACAATACTTTACGTGTCATACTTTGTGACTATGTAAAGCAGAGTTCTGTTTGTCTGAGGATTCATAAAACGCATGGAGAGTTTTCCATTTAGACCACTCCTAAAATAGCTGTATGCCCAGAGCGATGCCACTGTCTTTGTGTGTATGTGTGTGCGTGCGTATGTGTGTGGTGCGCGTTTGTGTGTGTGTGCCTGTGGGTCTGCGTGTGCGTGTGTTGTGTGTCTGTGTGATCTAATTAGACATCTCTCCGCAGTGTGTCCCTACAGATCATCATCCACTCAGACAGCTGCTACTGCTGGACCACAGCTTCAGTTAACATCTAACCCTAACCCTTTACAAAATACACTACCTTTCCTTGGTGGCATCTTTGGGAGCAATTTCCAAATGCCTGAAGGTACTACGTTTATCTGTACATACAATAGTACGCATGTATAAACACCATGGGACCACGCAGCCGTCATACCCCTCAGGAAGGAGACGCGTTCTGCCTCCTAGAGATGAACGTACTTTGGTTCGAAAAGTGCAAATCAATCCCAGAACAACAGCAAAGGGCCATGTGAAGATACTGGAGGAAACAGGTACAGTGGGGCAAAAAAGTATTTAGTCAGCCACCAATTGTGCAAGTTCTCCCACTTAAAAAGATGAGAGGCCTGTAATTTTTATCATAGGTACACTTCAACTGTGACAGACAAAATGAGAAGAAAAAAAATCCAGAAAATCACATTGTAGGATTTTTAATGAATTTATTTGCAAATTATGGTGGAAAATAAGTATTTGGTCACCTACAAACAAGCAAGATTTCTGGCTCTCACAGACCTGTAACTTCTTTAAGAGGCTCCTCTGTCCTCCACTCATTACCTGTATTAATGGCACCTGTTTGAACTTGTTTATCAGTATAAAAGACACCTGTCCACAACCTCAAACAGTCACACTCCAAACTCCACTATGGCCAAGACCAAAGAGCTGTCAAAGGACACCAGAAACAAAATTGTAGACCTGCACCAGGCTGGGAAGACGGAATCTGCAATAGGTAAGCAGCTTGGTTTGAAGAAATCAACTGTGGGAGCAATTATTAGGAAATGGAAGACATACAAGACCACTGATAATCTCCCTCGATCTGGGGCTCCACGCAAGATCTCACCCCGTGGGGTCAAAATGATCACAAGAACGGTGAGCAAAAATCCCAGAACCACACGGGGGGACCTAGTGAATCACCTGCAGAGAGCTGGGACCAAAGTAACAAAGCCTACCATCAGTAACACACTACGCCGCAAGGGACTCAAATCCTGCAGTGCCAGACGTGTCCCCCTGCTTAAGCCAGTACATGTCCAGGCCCTTCTGAAGTTTGCTAGAGAGCATTTGGATGATCCAGAAGAAGATTGGGAGAATGTTATATGGTCAGATGAAACCAAAATGTAACTTTTTGGTAAAAACTGTGAAGCATGGGGGTGGAAACATCATGCTTTGGGGCTGTTTTTCTGCAAAGGGACCAGGACGACTGGTCCGTGTAAAGGAAAGAATGAATGGGGCCTTGTATCGTGAGATTTTGAGTGAAAACCTCCTTCCATCAGCAAGGGCATTGAAGATGAAACGTGGCTGGGTCTTTCAGCATGACAATGATCCCAAACACACCGCCCGGGCAACGAAGGAGTGGCTTCGTAAGAAGCATTTCAAGGTCCTGGAGTGGCCTAGCCCGTCTCCAGATCTCAACCCCATAGAAAATCTTTGGAGGGAGTTGAAAGTCTGTGTTGCCCAGCAACAGCCCCAAAACATCACTGCTCTAGAGGAGATCTGCATGGAGGAATGGGCCAAAATACCAGCAACAGTGTGTGAAAACCTTGTGAAGACTTACAGAAAACGTTTGACCTCTGTCATTGCCAACAAAGGGTATATAACAAAGTATTGAGATAAACTTTTGTTATTGACCAAATAATTATTTTCCACCATAATTTGCAAATAAATTCATTAAAAATCCTACAATGTGATTTTCAGGATTTTTTTTCTCATTTTGTCTGTCATAGTTGAAGTGAACCTATGATGAAAATCACAGGCCTCTCATCTTTTTAAGTGGGAGAACTTGCACAATTGGTGGCTGACTAAATACTTTTTTGCCCCACTTTATATCCACAGTAAAATGAGTCCTATATCGACATAACCTGAAACGCCACTCAGCAAGGAAGAAGCCCCTGCTCCAAAACCGCCATAAAAAAGCCTACGGTTTGCAACTGCACATGGGAACAAAGATCATACTTTTTGGAGAAATGTCCTCTGTTCTGATGAAACAAAAATAGAAATGTTTGGCCATAATGACCATTGTTATGTTTGGAGGAAAAAGGGGGAGGCTTGCAAACCATAGAACACCATTCCAACCGTGAAGCACGGGGGTGGCAGCATCATGTTGTGTGGGTGCTTTGCTGCAGGAGGGACTGGTGCACTTCACAAAATAGATGGCATCATGAGGCAGGAAAATTATGTGGATATAATGAAGCAACATCTCAAGACATCAGTCAGGAAGTTAAAGTTTGGTCGCAAATGGGGATTCCAAATGGACAATGACCCCAAGCATACTTCCAAAGTTGTGGCAAAATGGCTTAAGGACAACAACGTCAATGTATTAGAGTGGCCATCACAAAGACCTGACCTCAATCCTATAGAAAATTTGTGGGCCGTGCTGAAAAAGCGTGTGTGAGCAAGGATGCCTACAAACCTGACTCAGTTACACCAGCTCTGCCAGGAGGAATGGGCCAAAATTCACCCAAATATTGTGGGAAGCTTGTTCATTATCCAAAACATTTGACCCAAGTTAAACAATGTAAGGGCAATGCTACCAGATACTAATTGAGTGTATGTAAACTGGGAATGTGATGAAAGAAATAAAAGCTGAAATAAATAATTATCTCGACTATTATTCGGACATTTCATATTCTTAAAATAAAGTGCTGATCCTAACTGACCGAAGAAAGGGATTTTTTTACAAGGATTAAATGTCAGAAATTGTGAAAAACAGAGTTTAAATATATTTGGCTACGGTGTGTGTAAACTTCTGACTTCAACTGTATATGTAGTCTACTATCTCTCCCCTTTTGCAAACCTCTGCATCACAGTATGCAAACAGGCCTTGTAATGTAACAATGTGCACCTACATTGTAATGACACTGTAACTACCATGTAAATACAGGTATTACATATGATCCCAGTGCCCAGACAACTTCAGCACGGAACATAGCCACTGTTATTTGTTACAACAGTCTTTCTGGTTCTACAAATGACAATGAGCTGAAGCAGCCTGCCTAGAAGGCTCATTCTTTTGTTGTTCATTTTCATTTCGTGAAATGTCAACTAGAGCAGACAGACATAAGGGCGACAGAAACAATAACCACCAGGCCTCTCAGTCTCCCGGCCCAATTAAGTTGTTAACATTGGATTGACCTTTAACACTTTGCTTATTTAATTCCAGCCCCAACGTCTGTGTCTGTCCAATTGCATTTGCATTGATTGATATTTCATTAGCTTACATAACTTATAATAACCTAGTCCATTGATATAATCAAGATATATGCATAGGTCAGTGAGAAAACCTGCTTTGGAATAGAGAGGATATAATAATGGGATTTGTTTGATGACTAAGTGAAGTAGGCTAGTGCTGTGTTGATGTACTGTAATATTTCACTAAAGTAAGGAGGGCCATCTAGTGGCTGTTGGGTGCAAGTTACATTCCACAAGTTTCTGAAAAGCCGAAGCCTCTTGAATAGATAGCATTAGTATCTAATCACAGCCGCTAATACAGCATTGAATTTAAACAACGTTATGACGAATGGATACTGGACTCAACACAGCTACACATGAATCTATCTTGATTTTCATGAGACCGTTATAAGAAATGTTGCAAAATACCGGCAGTCACTTTTTACACATTTATAATGCACTCAATGAAAACATACATTATTGTAATGATTTAAGGACTACCCGTGATATAATTCACAGAAAATAGTCTAAATAACGAACATAAAACAACAGGAACATTAATAGAGTATACGTTTCCCACCCTATGCACATGAGAACAGGTTATATTGTGTGAAGGGCATATCGCCTAACAACCTGTCTGCATGACTTACATTTGTAATGATGCTCTTACTTTGGCGTTATCGTCTGATCTATTTACCCATCACAATGATGTCATTAAGACCAAGTCCCACAAACCTCTAGTGTCCAGAAGGTGGCAGCACTGGCTGGGTTTCTGAATGGTTTCTGTCTCTCTGAGAGACTGCCTAAAAGACACAATGACGCAGCTATATCTCTGCTGCTTTAGGCTGGGAAACTGGAGCACAGCACATGGAGGCCAGATATAGCCCTGGTTTAAAAAGATATCTGCCGTGTCACAAGTAAATCTAATCACGGAAGTGATGCATTTATTTTGTGCCAAAAATGCACAGAATTATGTGTATTAAATCAAATCAATAAAGTCATGAATTCATATACTGTACTTTTAAATGCAAGTATGCATACAATATGTGTGCAGAGCGGACATTATGGACTTGTAGTTACAGTATATCCAGTATTCAGCCCATTTCCACCCTCAGGTCATGTCAATAATGTGTGTAACGTGTGCTATTTCACATGGACCAGTGAATTTGACACCAGTCACGATGGGTCGCTCTCTTACTGTTCTCATTTGCAGTGATGAAGTATAGCTTGGCCTATCCAATGTATCTCGGATTCCAAGCCTCTTCTCTAATCCAATATGTTACCTTTACATGCCAATATGTACAGCTGCATAAATTTCTAAGAATCTGTGACTGCCAGCCTAGGAAGTATTTC
Organism: Oncorhynchus keta; assembly: GCF_023373465.1. Taxonomy (NCBI): domain Eukaryota; kingdom Metazoa; phylum Chordata; class Actinopteri; order Salmoniformes; family Salmonidae; genus Oncorhynchus; species Oncorhynchus keta. The sequence continues at coordinate 30,787,805 of NC_068421.1, forward strand.
TGAAAAACCTAAATAAACACAAGAATCTCACATGTCAGGATCGTCAGAAAAAACATCTGCTCATCTGGAGCTTTTTCAACCCTGTTGCACCTCCTCTCTCCTTCTACTCCCCCTCTTCCTCATCTCCTCCACCACCCTCAACCCCTCATTCCTTCTCTCCACCCTCCCCTTCTCTCACCTCTCATCCCCTCCTCTCCTCACCCTCAGATGGGTTGGTGATGGTGATGTGTGAGTAGCTCCATCTCAAGCAGAATATTTGTGGTGCATACTAGCCTTTAGCACATTCCTCTGCAGACACATGCCATAGGCATATTAGGTGTGGTGTGGGGATATCTGCTAGGAAAGGCCTAGCTAGCTATTACATCAAATTCTATATGGTTCTGTGTTAGGTTTGGATGTTGTGATATCTGCTAAGGAAAGCCTTCTCTATTTACTGTAGATAGCACATCAAATCCTCAATCCTACATGTTATGCTCTGTGGTTCATACTGGTTCAGTGGTGATATCTGCTTAAGGAAAGGCTCACTATTATTCTTTATAGCTAGCTAACACATAAAATCCTGTATGTATAGCCTCTGTGGTTCAAAGTGGGTTTAGTGGTATCTGCTAGGAAAATACCTCACTGTTCTCTATAGATAGCTAGTAACATGCAATACATGACATCAGAGCTCAGGGTCTCCGATTCACTGCTCTGGGTATTGACTGACAAACGGTCTGAGTTGCCCAGCTCATGACAAGTTGCACCATAACTCCTGTTTTGTTGTCTGAGTGAGGGAAAGCTGTAAATTAAGAGTCCTCAATGTATTTTAAAAGATAATATGTTGAGGATTATAATAAATACCACTTTGATGTCATACAAGAAAGCCAAACAACCATGAGTCAAAATGTGCACTTCACATTTCCATATCATAAAACTCATGTAAATCAAATTGTATTTGTTACATGCACAGAATACAGCAGGTGTAGACCTTACTTAACCAACAATGCAGTTAAGAGATTAGAGTTACGAAAATATTTACTAAATAAAATAAAATAAAAAAGTAACACATATATATTGGGTAACGGTACCGAGTCAATGTGTGGGGGTACAGGTTAGTCGAGGTCATTTGTACATGTAGGTAGGAGGGGTAAAGTGACTATGTATAAACAGTGACATGTAGGTAGGGGTAAAGTGACTATGTATAAACAGTGACATGTAGGTAGGGGTAAAGTGACTATGTATAAACAGTGACATGTAGGTAGGGGTAAAGTGACTATGTATAAACAGTAACATGTAGGTAGGGGTAAAGTGACTATGTATAAACAGTAACATGTAGGTAGGGGTAAAGTGACTATGTATAAACAGTAACATGTAGGTAGGGGTAAAGTGACTATGTATAAACAGTGACATGTAGGTAGGGGTAAAGTGACTATGCATAAACAGTGACATGTAGGTAGGGGTAAAGTGACTATGTATAAACAGTAACATGTAGGTAGGGGTAAAGTGACTATGTATAAACAGTGACATGTAGGTAGGGGTAAAGTGACTATGTATAAACAGTGACAAGGTAGGGGTAAAGTGACTATGTATAAACAGTAACATGTAGGTAGGGGTAAAGTGACTATGTATAAACAGTAACATGTAGGTAGGGGTAAAGTGACTATGTATAAACAGTAACATGTAGGTAGGGGTAAAGTGACTATGTATAAACAGTGACATGTAGGTAGGGGTAAAGTGACTATGCATAAACAGTGACATGTAGGTAGGGGTAAAGTGACTATGTATAAACAGTGACATGTAGGTAGGGGTAAAGTGACTATGCATAAACAGTGACATGTAGGTAGGGGTAAAGTGACTATGTATAAACAGTAACATGTAGGTAGGGGTAAAGTGACTATGCATAAACAGTGACATGTAGGTAGGGGTAAAGTGACTATGTATAAACAGTAACATGTAGGTAGGGGTAAAGTGACTATGTATAAACAGTGACATGTAGGTAGGGGTAAAGTGACTATGTATAAACAGTAACATGTAGGTAGGGGTAAAGTGACTATGTATAAACAGTAACATGTAGGTAGGGGTAAAGTGACTATGTATAAACAGTGACATGTAGGTAGGGGTAAAGTGACTATGTATAAACAGTAACATGTAGGTAGGGGTAAAGTGACTATGTATAAACAGTGACATGTAGGTAGGGGTAAAGTGACTATGTATAAACAGTGACATGTAGGTAGGGGTAAAGTGACTATGTATAAACAGTAACATGTAGGTAGGGGTAAAGTGACTATGTATAAACAGTGACATGTAGGTAGGGGTAAAGTGACTATGTATAAACAGTAACATGTAGGTAGGGGTAAAGTGACTATGTATAAACAGTAACATGTAGGTAGGGGTAAAGTGACTATGTATAAACAGTGACATGTAGGTAGGGGTAAAGTGACTATGCATAAACAGTGACATGTAGGTAGGGGTAAAGTGACTATGTATAAACAGTGACATGTAGGTAGGGGTAAAGTGACTATGTATAAACAGTAACATGTAGGTAGGGGTAAAGTGACTATGTATAAACAGTAACATGTAGGTAGGGGTAAAGTGACTATGTATAAACAGTAACATGTAGGTAGGGGTAAAGTGACTATGTATAAACAGTATCATGTAGGTAGGGGTAAAGTGACTATGTATAAACAGTAACATGTAGGTAGGGGTAAAGTGACTATGGATAAACAGTAACATGTAGGTAGGGGTAAAGTGACTATGTATAAACAGTAACATGTAGGTAGGGGTAAAGTGACTATGTATAAACAGTAACATGTAGGTAGGGGTAAAGTGACTATGTATAAACAGTAACATGTAGGTAGGGGTAAAGTGACTATGTATAAACAGTATCATGTAGGTAGGGGTAAAGTGACTATGTATAAACAGTATCATGTAGGTAGGGGTAAAGTGACTATAAATAAACAGTGACATGTAGGTAGGGGTAAAGTGACTATAAATAAACAGTGACATGTAGGTAGGGGTAAAGTGACTATGTATAAACAGTAACATGTAGGTAGGGGTAAAGTGACTATGTATAAACAGTGACATGTAGGTAGGGGTAAAGTGACTATAAATAAACAGTGACATGTAGGTAGGGGTAAAGTGACTATGTATAAACAGTAACATGTAGGTAGGGGTAAAGTGACTATGTATAAACAGTAACATGTAGGTAGGGGTAAAGTGACTATGTATAAACAGTAACATGTAGGTAGGGGTAAAGTGACTATGTATAAACAGTGACATGTAGGTAGGGGTAAAGTGACTATGTATAAACAGTAACATGTAGGTAGGGGTAAAGTGACTATGTATAAACAGTATCATGTAGGTAGGGGTAAAGTGACTATGTATAAACAGTATCATGTAGGTAGGGGTAAAGTGACTATAAATAAACAGTATCATGTAGGTAGGGGTAAAGTGACTATAAATAAACAGTGACATGTAGGTAGGGGTAAAGTGACTATGTATAAACAGTAACATGTAGGTAGGGGTAAAGTGACTATGTATAAACAGTAACATGTAGGTAGGGGTAAAGTGACTATGGATAAACAGTGACATGTAGGTAGGGGTAAAGTGACTATGGATAAACAGTGACATGTAGGTAGGGGTAAAGTGACTATGTATAAACAGTGACATGTAGGTAGGGGTAAAGTGACTATGTATAAACAGTAACATGTAGGTAGGGGTAAAGTGACTATGTATAAACAGTGACATGTAGGTAGGGGTAAAGTGACTATGTATAAACAGTGACATGTAGGTAGGGGTAAAGTGACTATGTATAAACAGTAACATGTAGGTAGGGGTAAAGTGACTATGTATAAACAGTGACATGTAGGTAGGGGTAAAGTGACTATGTATAAACAGTAACATGTAGGTAGGGGTAAAGTGACTATGTATAAACAGTAACATGTAGGTAGGGGTAAAGTGACTATAAATAAACAGTGACATGTAGGTAGGGGTAAAGTGACTATGTATAAACAGTAACATGTAGGTAGGGGTAAAGTGACTATGTATAAACAGTAACATGTAGGTAGGGGTAAAGTGACTATGTATAAACAGTAACATGTAGGTAGGGGTAAAGTGACTATGTATAAACAGTGACATGTAGGTAGGGGTAAAGTGACTATGTATAAACAGTAACATGTAGGTAGGGGTAAAGTGACTATGTATAAACAGTGACATGTAGGTAGGGGTAAAGTGACTATGTATAAACAGTGACATGTAGGTAGGGGTAAAGTGACTATGTATAAACAGTGACATGTAGGTAGGGGTAAAGTGACTATGTATAAACAGTAACATGTAGGTAGGGGTAAAGTGACTATGTATAAACAGTAACATGTAGGTAGGGGTAAAGTGACTATGTATAAACAGTAACATGTAGGTAGGGGTAAAGTGACTATGTATAAACAGTAACATGTAGGTAGGGGTAAAGTGACTATGTATAAACAGTAACATGTAGGTAGGGGTAAAGTGACTATGTATAAACAGTAACATGTAGGTAGGGGTAAAGTGACTATGTATAAACAGTAACATGTAGGTAGGGGTAAAGTGACTATGTATAAACAGTAACATGTAGGTAGGGGTAAAGTGACTATGGATAAACAGTGACATGTAGGTAGGGGTAAAGTGACTATGTATAAACAGTAACATGTAGGTAGGGGTAAAGTGACTATGTATAAACAGTAACATGTAGGTAGGGGTAAAGTGACTATGTATAAACAGTAACATGTAGGTAGGGGTAAAGTGACTATGTATAAACAGTAACATGTAGGTAGGGGTAAAGTGACTATGTATAAACAGTAACATGTAGGTAGGGGTAAAGTGACTATGGATAAACAGTGACATGTAGGTAGGGGTAAAGTGACTATGTATAAACAGTAACATGTAGGTAGGGGTAAAGTGACTATGTATAAACAGTAACATGTAGGTAGGGGTAAAGTGACTATGTATAAACAGTAACATGTAGGTAGGGGTAAAGTGACTATGTATAAACAGTAACATGTAGGTAGGGGTAAAGTGACTATGTATAAACAGTAACATGTAGGTAGGGGTAAAGTGACTATGTATAAACAGTAACATGTAGGTAGGGGTAAAGTGACTATGTATAAACAGTAACATGTAGGTAGGGGTAAAGTGACTATGTATAAACAGTAACATGTAGGTAGGGGTAAAGTGACTATGTATAAACAGTAACATGTAGGTAGGGGTAAAGTGACTATGTATAAACAGTGACATGTAGGTAGGGGTAAAGTGACTATGTATAAACAGTAACATGTAGGTAGGGGTAAAGTGACTATGTATAAACAGTAACATGTAGGTAGGGGTAAAGTGACTATGTATAAACAGTAACATGTAGGTAGGGGTAAAGTGACTATGTATAAACAGTAACATGTAGGTAGGGGTAAAGTGACTATGTATAAACAGTAACATGTAGGTAGGGGTAAAGTGACTATGGATAAACAGTGACATGTAGGTAGGGGTAAAGTGACTATGTATAAACAGTGACATGTAGGTAGGGGTAAAGTGACTATGTATAAACAGTAACATGTAGGTAGGGGTAAAGTGACTATGTATAAACAGTAACATGTAGGTAGGGGTAAAGTGACTATGTATAAACAGTAACATGTAGGTAGGGGTAAAGTGACTATGTATAAACAGTAACATGTAGGTAGGGGTAAAGTGACTATGTATAAACAGTAACATGTAGGTAGGGGTAAAGTGACTATGTATAAACAGTAACATGTAGGTAGGGGTAAAGTGACTATGTATAAACAGTAACATGTAGGTAGGGGTAAAGTGACTATGTATAAACAGTAACATGTAGGTAGGGGTAAAGTGACTATGTATAAACAGTAACATGTAGGTAGGGGTAAAGTGACTATGTATAAACAGTAACATGTAGGTAGGGGTAAAGTGACTATGGATAAACAGTGACATGTAGGTAGGGGTAAAGTGACTATGTATAAACAGTGACATGTAGGTAGGGGTAAAGTGACTATGTATAAACAGTAACATGTAGGTAGGGGTAAAGTGACTATGTATAAACAGTAACATGTAGGTAGGGGTAAAGTGACTATGTATAAACAGTAACATGTAGGTAGGGGTAAAGTGACTATGTATAAACAGTAACATGTAGGTAGGGGTAAAGTGACTATGTATAAACAGTAACATGTAGGTAGGGGTAAAGTGACTATGTATAAACAGTGACATGTAGGTAGGGGTAAAGTGACTATGTATAAACAGTAACATGTAGGTAGGGGTAAAGTGACTATGTATAAACAGTGACATGTAGGTAGGGGTAAAGTGACTATGTATAAACAGTGACATGTAGGTAGGGGTAAAGTGACTATGCATAAACAGTGACATGTAGGTAGGGGTAAAGTGACTATGTATAAACAGTAACATGTAGGTAGGGGTAAAGTGACTATGTATAAACAGTAACATGTAGGTAGGGGTAAAGTGACTATGTATAAACAGTAACATGTAGGTAGGGGTAAAGTGACTATGTATAAACAGTAACATGTAGGTAGGGGTAAAGTGACTATGTATAAACAGTAACATGTAGGTAGGGGTAAAGTGACTATGTATAAACAGTAACATGTAGGTAGGGGTAAAGTGACTATGTATAAACAGTAACATGTAGGTAGGGGTAAAGTGACTATGTATAAACAGTAACATGTAGGTAGGGGTAAAGTGACTATGTATAAACAGTGACATGTAGGTAGGGGTAAAGTGACTATGTATAAACAGTAACATGTAGGTAGGGGTAAAGTGACTATGTATAAACAGTGACATGTAGGTAGGGGTAAAGTGACTATGTATAAACAGTGACATGTAGGTAGGGGTAAAGTGACTATGTATAAACAGTGACATGTAGGTAGGGGTAAAGTGACTATGTAAAAACAGTATCATGTAGGTAGGGGTAAAGTGACTATAAATAAACAGTGACATGTAGGTAGGGGTAAAGTGACTATGTATAAACAGTGACATGTAGGTAGGGGTAAAGTGACTATGTATAAACAGTAACATGTAGGTAGGGGTAAAGTGACTATGTATAAACAGTAACATGTAGGTAGGGGTAAAGTGACTATGTATAAACAGTGACATGTAGGTAGGGGTAAAGTGACTATGTATAAACAGTGACATGTAGGTAGGGGTAAAGTGACTATGTATAAACAGTGACATGTAGGTAGGGGTAAAGTGACTATGTATAAACAGTAACATGTAGGTAGGGGTAAAGTGACTATGTATAAACAGTAACATGTAGGTAGGGGTAAAGTGACTATGTATAAACAGTAACATGTAGGTAGGGGTAAAGTGACTATGTATAAACAGTGACATGTAGGTAGGGGTAAAGTGACTATGTATAAACAGTAACATGTAGGTAGGGGTAAAGTGACTATGTATAAACAGTAACATGTAGGTAGGGGTAAAGTGACTATGTATAAACAGTGACATGTAGGTAGGGGTAAAGTGACTATGTATAAACAGTAACATGTAGGTAGGGGTAAAGTGACTATGTATAAACAGTAACATGTAGGTAGGGGTAAAGTGACTATGTATAAACAGTAACATGTAGGTAGGGGTAAAGTGACTATGTATAAACAGTGACATGTAGGTAGGGGTAAAGTGACTATGTATAAACAGTAACATGTAGGTAGGGGTAAAGTGACTATGTATAAACAGTAACATGTAGGTAGGGGTAAAGTGACTATGTATAAACAGTAACATGTAGGTAGGGGTAAAGTGACTATGTATAAACAGTGACATGTAGGTAGGGGTAAAGTGACTATGTATAAACAGTGACATGTAGGTAGGGGTAAAGTGACTATGTATAAACAGTGACATGTAGGTAGGGGTAAAGTGACTATGTATAAACAGTGACATGTAGGTAGGGGTAAAGTGACTATGTATAAACAGTAACATGTAGGTAGGGGTAAAGTGACTATGTATAAACAGTAACATGTAGGTAGGGGTAAAGTGACTATGTATAAACAGTAACATGTAGGTAGGGGTAAAGTGACTATGTATAAACAGTAACATGTAGGTAGGGGTAAAGTGACTATGTATAAACAGTAACATGTAGGTAGGGGTAAAGTGACTATGTATAAACAGTAACATGTAGGTAGGGGTAAAGTGACTATGTATAAACAGTAACATGTAGGTAGGGGTAAAGTGACTATGTATAAACAGTAACATGTAGGTAGGGGTAAAGTGACTATGTATAAACAGTGACATGTAGGTAGGGGTAAAGTGACTATGTATAAACAGTGACATGTAGGTAGGGGTAAAGTGACTATGTATAAACAGTAACATGTAGGTAGGGGTAAAGTGACTATGTATAAACAGTGACATGTAGGTAGGGGTAAAGTGACTATGTATAAACAGTGACATGTAGGTAGGGGTAAAGTGACTATGTATAAACAGTGACATGTAGGTAGGGGTAAAGTGACTATGCATAAACAGCGAGTAACAGCAGTGTAAGACAAAGGGGGTCAATGTAATAGTCCGGGTGGCCATTTGATGAATTGTTCAGCAGTATTATAGCTTGGGGGTAGAAGCTGTTAAGGAGCCTTTTGGACCTAGACTTGGTGCTCCAGTACCGCTTGCCGTGCGGTAGCAGAGAGAACAGTCTATGACTTGGGTGACTGGAGTCTTTGACCATTTTTGTGCCTTTTTCTGACACCGCCTAGTATATACAGCTCAAGTCGGAAGTTTACATACACTTTGGTTGGAGTTATTAAAACTAGTTTTTCAACCAATTCACAAATTTCTTGTTAACAAACTATAGTTTTGGATGTCGGTTAGGACATCTACTTTGTGCATCACACAAGTAATTTTTACAAGACAGAGGATTTCACTTATAATTCCCTGTATAACAATTCCAGTGGGTCAGAAGTTTACTTCTTTCCTTCTGTAGCTCAGTTGGTAGAGCATGGCGCTTGTAACGCCAGGGTAGTGGGTTCGATTCCCGGGACCACCCATACGTAGAATGTATGCACACATGACTGTAAGTCGCTTTGGATAAAAGCGTCTGCTAAATGGCATATATTATTATTATTATTATTATTATTATATTACATACACTAAGTTGACTGGCCTTTAAACAGCTTGGAAAATCCCAGAAAATGACGTCATGGTTTAGAAGCTTCTGATAGACTAATTGACATAATTTGAGTCAATTGGAGGTGTACCTGTGGATGTATTCAAAGGTCTACCTTCACACTCAGTGCCCCTTTGCTTGACATCATGGGAAAATAAAAAGAAATCAGCCAAGACCTCAGAAAATAATTGTAGACCTCCACAAGTCTGGTTCATACTTGGGAGCAATTGCCAAACACCTGAAGGTACCACGTTCATCTGTAAAAACAATAGTACACAAATATAAACACCATGGGACCACGCAGCCGTCATACCACTCAGGAAGGAAACCTGTTCTGTCTCCTAGAGATGAACGTACTTTCGTGCAAAAAGTGCAAATCAATCCCAGAACAGCAGCAAAGGACCTTGTGTAGATGCTGGAGGAAACAGGTACAAAAGTATCTATATCCACAGTAAAAAAGTCCTATTTCGACATAACCTGAAAGGCCGCTCAGCAACGAACAAGCCACTGCTCCAAAACCACCATAAAAAAGCAAGACTACGGTTTGCAACTGCACATGGGGACAACGATCATACTTTTTGGATAAATGTCCTCCTTTGTTTCATCCCTCTGATGAAACAAAAATAGAACTGTTTGGCCATAATGACCCTCGTTATGTTTGGAGGAAAAAGGGGGAGGCTTGCAAGTTGGCAGCGTCATGTTGTGGAGGTGCTTTGCTGCAGGAGGGAGTGGTGCACTTCACAAAATAGATGGCATCATGAGGGAGGAAAATTATGTGGATATATTGAAGCAACATCTCAAGACATCAGTCAGGCAGTTAAAGCTTGGTCGCAAATGGGTCTTTCAAAATGGACAATGACCCCAAGCATACTTCCAAAGTTGTGGCAAAATGGCTTAAGTACAAAGTCAAGGTATTGGAGTGGCCCTGACCTTAATCCTATAGAACATTTGTGGGCAGTGCTGAAAAAGCATGTGCGAGCAAGGAGGCCAACAAACCTGACTCAATTACACCAGCTCTGTCAGGAGGAATGGGCCAAAATCCACCCAATGTATTGTAGGAAGCTTGTGGAAGGCTACCCAAAACATTTGACCCAAGTTAAACAATTTAAAGGCAATTCTACCACATTCTAATTGAGTGTATGTAAACTTCTGACCCACTGGGAATGTGATGAAATACATACGTTGAAATAAGATGAAATACGTTGAAATAAGTAATTCTCTCTACTATAATTCTGACATTTCACATTCTTAAAATAGTGGTGATCCTAATTGACCTAAGACAGGGAATTTCTACTAGGATTAAATGTCAGGAATTGTGAAAAATGTAGTTTAATGTATTTGGCTAAGGTGTATGTAAACTTCCGACTTCAACTGTAGGTCCTGTGTGGCAGGAAGCTTGGCCCCAATGATGTATTGGGCTGTAAGCACTACTCTATGTAGTGCCCTACAGTCAGATGCCAATCAGTTGCCATACCAGGCGGTGATGCAACTGGTCAGGATGCTCTCGATGGTGCAATTGTAGAACATTTTGAGGATCTGGGGACCCATGCCAAATCTTTTCAGTCTCCTGAGGGGGAAAAGGTGTAGTCGTACCCTCTTCACAACTTTCTTAGTGTGTTTGGACCATGATAGATTGTTGGTGATGTGGACACCAAGGAACTTGAAACTCTCGACACGCTCCACTACAGCCCCATCGATGGGGGCTAGTTCGGCCCTCCTTTTCCTGTCGTCCACGATCAGCTCCTTTGTCTTGCTCACATTGAGGGAGACGTTGTTGTCCTGGCACCACCACACTGCCAGGTCTCTGATCTCCTCCCTATAATCTAACTCATCGTTGTCGGTGATCAGGCCTACCCCCATTGTAAACTTAATGATGGTGTTGGAGTTGTGCTTTGCCATGCAGTCATGGGTGAACAGGGAGTACAGGTGTGGACTTAGCAAGAACCCCTGAGGGGCCCCTGTGTTGAGGATCGGCGTGGCAGATGTGTTGTTGTCTACCCTTACCACATGTTGAGGGCCCGTCAGGAAGTACAGGATCCATTTGCAGAGGAAGGTTGTTTAGTCCCAGGGTATTTAGCTTAGTGATGAGCTAAGTCGGCACTATGGTTTTGAACGCTGAGCTGTAGTCAATGAACAGCAATCTCACATAGGTGTTCCTTTTGTCTAGGTGGGAAAGGGCAGTGTGGAATGCGATTGAGATTGCGTAATCTGTGGATCTGTTGGGGCGGTATGCAATTTGGAGTGGTTCTAGGGTATCCGGGATGATGGTGTTGATGTGAGCCATGACCAGCCTTTCAAAGCACTTCAATGCTACCGACGTGAATGCTACGGGGTGGTAGTCATTTAGGCAGCTTACTTTCGCTTTCTTGGGCACCGGGACTATGGTGGTCAGCTTGAAACTTGTAGGTATTACAGACTTGGTCAGGGACATGTTGAAAATGTCAGTGAAGACACTTGCCAGTTGGTCAGCGCATGCTCTGAGTACACATCCTGGTAATCCGTCTGGCCCCGCGGTCTTGTGAATGTTGACATGTTTAAACTTCTTGCTCACATAGGCTACAGAGAGTGTGATCACACAATCGTATGGAACAGCTGGTGCTCTCATGCATGCTTCAGTGTTGCTTGCCTCGAAGCGAGCACAAAATATATTTAGCATGTCTGGTAGGCTTGTGTCACTGGGCAGATCGAGGCTGGGTATCCCTCTATGTAGGCTGGGTCTCCTAATGTAGTATACAGTGTCAACGTTTATTATCACGATGTTTGATGTACAGTTAGAAGATGACATGGCATTAAACCCTGGGTTGTCCTGAACAGAATGAGCCTGTTTATTGTATTTTGAAGAACATTTGCCATGGACCACACATCTGAATTCACTCATGACTCCGTTCTATGTGCACCAACATTATCTGCTTCTCTGCATTGCCTTGTGAAATTCTCACACCGTAAGATCATATTTTATCATTTAGCTAATAATGTTGGCAATAGAACAAGCTTTCAAATGACCCCCCCCCCCTGACCCAGACTGTGATTTATAATGTAATGCTTTTGGATTGTGAAAACAACAACAGTAAATGTGTGATGCAGGGCTGTGTTCCAACAACTACAAATGTGATTTCTATAGTTCCTCAACAGCAAAGCTAGGAGAGCTCAAAACGCTCTTCTTTGAGTCTTAAAAGTGCATTGAAATTACTTAGGAACTGTTACACTGTCTAATGTTTGGATTGTGCACAATTGGAGAGGTGTGTGGCCACTTGGAGACACCAGTTTGACCTCTCACTCAAACCTTTGTATTTTTTTGTCTTATGTTGTACCTACCCCATATTTTCCAAGAATATTCTCATCATATTGTTGAAAGTATCTACAGTGTAATGTTTGGATTCAGTCTTGTGTCAGGTGAACTGTTGTGTCCTCACCTTTAGTCTAATCATTTCCCCATCATCTCCAAACTGTTCCCTTTTAATTGCTACCATCGTTATGTAAATGCTTTCCATAACTCTTCTGTAAGAAACATTTCAACATCCATATAGGCCAATTCCCACAAGTGTAAAGGGTTAAATGGCTATGTTGCATATTGGGTGTGGTGTGGGGATATCTGCAAGAAAAAGTGTTGTTATTCTCTATGCTAGCTAGTACATGAATTCCTGTTTTGTAGTATCATGTGTAGCTAAGGTTTAAGGACTTGAGTGTTAACGCCCGTGCCTGAAGCTAAGGGAGGGTAGCCAGACACTATGGGAGAGAGCTAATGCCATGTGACAGCTAGGTACCCAGCTAGCACATAATGTTCTGAGAACCATATGTTTCTTAGCTCCAGGGGTGAAAGTAAGCCGGTACGGGCCGGTACGGTCCGGTACGGCGTCCTAGAAAAATAAATAGTGGAGGTATGCCGTACCTGTAAAACATGAAACTATCACAATAATTAAAACAACAAAAAAAATCAAGAAAACTTTAGGCTTTTACAACATTATTTATCGTGACCGAATGTCAGCCACATGAAAAATGAGCGAATGGACTTGAAAACAGGTGGTATATACACTCCAAAATGCTGTGTGGTTTGATGAGAACACTGACATTTTTCCATGGAGGAGATGACTGGCCGAGACTGAAGCGCCCGGGCAGCAGCAGACGCATCAATGCAATCGCTGAATGTCATCAATCGTCGAATGTCATTAAACTAATTGGGTGTTTTAACAGATGTTTCTTTCCATTCATCAAATGGCGGGTGCACAGAGCACTATTTGGCTGCTGGAAGTCATTTGTGAGTGAACAAACATGCGCGGATAGCCTACATGAGCCTTTGTTTTGTGTGTTTTTTCACTTATGTTGTCAGAACATTCAGTTTTATAGATCAGGACACTTATGGCTTTCTTCTCACAACCAATGTCAAACCAAAAACATACTTTCCCACAACTTCCAAGGAACCGAATGTGCTAGCTGGATAGCTTTGTGATTGTCACTCTCTGTTCCTTAGCAGGGCTGAACTACGCTTGACACCTAAGAGCCAAGCCAAACAGATCTGGAGTCGAGAGAGAGAGAGAAGTGAGAAGAGAGAGAGAAGTGAGAGAGAAGAGAGAAGAGAAAAAAGAGAGAGTGAGAGAGAGAGAAGAGAAAAGAGAGAATAGAGAGAGAGAAGTGAGAAGAGAAGAGAGAGAGAAGTGAGAAGAGAGAGAAGTGAGAAGAGAGAGAGACTTTGTTTGTGAAATGCACAATTATTATCATGTGAAAATGTGGTTTAACTCATTGCGATGGAAGAAAACAATATAATTTGATGTCTCTTGAGGGAGGAAAGAGAGAGGGGTTGCGAGAGAACACTTACACAATGTCGCTTTCCAGTCTGTGTCAGTTCACTGTTTGGTAGGCTGGGTTTGGATATTTGAGTAAAAGCTATCTCTTGTTTTTTCTTTCTCTGTCCATTCCCCCTCTATATACTAAACAAAAATATAAACACAACATGTTAAGTGTTGGGCCCATGTTTCATGAGCTGAAATAAAAGATACCAGAAATGTTCCTGATGCACAGAAACCTTATTTCCCTCAAATTTTGTGCCCACATTGTTTTACATCCCTTTTAGTGAGCATTTCTCCTTTGCCAAAATGTTCCATCCACCTGACAGGTGCGACATATCAAGAAACTGATTAAACAGCATGATCATTACACAGGTGGACCATGTGCTGGGGACAATAAAAGGCCACTCTAAAATATGCAGTTTTGTCACACAACACAATGTCACAGATGTCTCAAGTTGAGGGAGTGTGCAATGGCATGCTGACTGTAGGAATGTCCACCAGAGCTTTTACCAGATAATTTAATGTTAATTTCTCTACCATAAGCCGCCTCGAACGTAATTTTAGAGAACATGTCAGTATCTCCAACCGGCCTCACAACCGTAGACCACGTGTAACCATGCCAGCCCAGGACCTCCACATCTGGCTTCTTCACCTGTGGCATCGTCTGGGACCAGCCACCCGGACAGCTGGTGAAACTGAGGAGTATTTCTGACTGAAAATAAAGCCCCTTTGTCTTAATCTCTATCTCTCCCCCCTCTCTCCTTCTCTCCCTTCTCCTCTCTTTCTCTGTCTCTCTCTGTCTCTCTCACAAACCACCACCACACGCTCTCTCTCCTTCTCCCTTCTCTTTCTGTCTCTCTGTCGCTCTCTATCACTCTCACTCCAACCCTGCCCCCTCTCTCTCTTATTGTGGAACCTTCCTGCATTGTAGAACCCAGGCAGTGTGGTCTGTGAGTCCTGTTAGCATCATCTTCCCAGGGATGCTATGACGAATGGTGCTGTGTCAAGCACACACATGTAGGCAGGTAGTGTCTGTGCTGTAAAGGTTGTGCTTTGTTCTAGTCGGCCTGTTTGTTAAGGTGTTTCACAGCGATGCATAAGAAAAAAGCAGCATATGAACTGCTAGTTTCTAAATTGATCTCCACACACAGACACAACCCTTCTCTTACAAACACTCCTGACATGCACAGTCTCTCTCTCTCTGCAGATCAAACAATTGATTCCCATTCAAAATCCTATTTTCCCTGACCCTAAACCTAACCCCTAACCCTAAATCTAACCCTTAACCTAACCCTAACCTTAAATCTAACCCTTAAAATACATTTCCTTGTGGGAACTGGCGAAATGTCCCCACTTTTTCGTACTTCTGGTCCCCAAAAGGATAGTATAACCAAAACAACACACACACTCTCTCTCTTTCTGCCTTTCTCTCTCCTTCTCTCACGCACTCTCACACACAAACACACATTCAAATTCCCCCCACCCCAGACAGTTTTGCCAAGTCAGGCTGTCATACTGTATCAGTGGGATCCTCAGTCTCCTCCAGAGGATGGTACAGTGCCCTTTGCGCCTCGCTACCCTGCCTCCCTGCCTGTCTCCCTGCCTCCCCGCCTGTCTCCCCACCTGTCTCCCTGCCTCCCCGCCTGTTTCCCTGCCTCCCTGCCTGTCTCCATGCCTCCCCACCTGTCTCCCTGCCTCCCCACCTGTCTCCCTGCCTCCCTGCCTGTCTCCCTGCCTCCCTGCCTGTCTCCATGCCTCCCCGCCTGTCTCCCTGCCTCCCCGCCTGTCTCCCCACCTGTCTCCCTGCCTCCCCGCCTGTTTCCCTGCCTCCCTGCCTGTCTCCATGCCTCCCCACCTGTCTCCCTGCCTCCCCACCTGTCTCCCTGCCTCCCTGCCTGTCTCCCTGCCTGTCTCCCTGCCTGTCTCCATGCCTCCCTGCCTTCTCCCTGCCTCCCCGCCTGTCTCCCTGCCTCCCCGCCTGTCTCCCTGCCTCCCCGCCTGTCTCCCTGCCTGTCCTGAGCTGTCCTGGATCTGTGTTCACTCTCAACAGGAGGCTGGACAAAGAGAGAAAGTGGGGGGAACGATACAGGGAGAGTGAGAAAGAGAGAAAGGGAAAGAGAGGGTAATATGCCTTGAATCCAGACAGACATCTGCCTTTCTCTTTGTCCCAATGCAACCTTCAAAGGCCTTCACATTTACACTCATCTTCCCCAAAATAATGCAGAGGGCAGGGCAGAGCAGGCTGGATTGGTGGCACAAGGGTATGTGAGTCGCTGTGTGCGTTTGTGTGTGTGTCTCTTATCTCCCCAACCTAGGATATGTTGTGTCTCATCAACATCCAATTCCGCCCGTCCCCCATCCCCTCCTCCGTGTCATACTCCTCTCCCCCTCCTTCTCATTCCATCTCGCCCTCCTGTCTGCTTCTATCCTCTAGCCTGTTGATTCCAGCTGTGGGCATCAGAGAGAGATTGATAAAGAGACCAGACAGACCTTCAGACAAGGTAGGCAGGGGAGAGTTCACTGGCTGAAAACCTTTGAGGAGAAGTTCATAGTTAAATGTAACACTTACTATGGAGCACATACCTCAATGTAACACCAGCCATGTAGCATAGAGGGCATATGAAACAAAGAAAAAAGTCAAAAGTGGATTATAGTGCAATAACGTGACTTTTCAAACATAGCTGTTGGCTTTAAAAGGTATCGCAATGTACCTAGAAAGCCATAGAGTTGAATGAGGTCCCAGTGAAACATAGGATGAGGGGTTCCTATCCTCAGTATGTTCCAGGAATGAATGATGTCTAATTATAGCAGCAGGAAACACAATATGCTGATGAGTCATACTGTTCCCCTATGCTAGTCGCTAGTGGGCGGCTGACTGACACAGCAGCAGGACCAGCCCCACAGTCTCACTGAGTCATATACAGTTCCTCTATATGCTATAGACTAGTGGTCACCAACCTTTTCTGAGTCAAGATCACTTTCGCAGTCAAAAAGCAAGCTGAGATCTACTGCTCAGATAAAAAATATACATTAATCCACACAAACAGTGTTTTAGGAATGAGGTTTGGGCAGTAGGCCTAATACATAATCACAGCATATTGGCTATATGATTGGCCTGACAATATTGCTAATCAGATCATATTATATTTCAAAACTCGAGCTTTGATAACTAAATATATCAGTTGGTTTAGCATTTGTGAGGCACTGTGGAGCTCTATGATGAATTTAAAGAATTCGCTTTTTTATTTCACTGGACTGATGGTACCTGCATCTGATGGTCAACGAGGTCAAATCACCACGTCACTGATATTCAGGTCGAAAAGTCGGAGCTCTAGAAAGATGTCCAAGTTTCCGACTTGGAATTCCGAGTTGGATGACCGTTCTCTGGTCTCTCCTTCCATTCCTCCTGTGAGACTGACCAGAGAGAGGGGACACCGTCTTCCACCTGATAGTGAAACTCGAGTCGCACCGCATCTGTCTGATGCACAAATTCATGTTGTTCCTATGACCAGAGAAAGTTAAATATTCCTTCATATTAAAATCGACACGACGAGCTGCTAATAATAATACAACGAAGGGTTATCAGTACTTGGCTACTCATTCATTGCAGCTGCGGAGAAGTGCGTTTTGTAATAGTGTTGAATAAAAACTGTGACAGTGCTGAATATAAATTTAGACATGAACACACTCGTAAAAACAGCAGCTCTTTGCTGTATTCATTGACAGTCTCTCTGTGGTCATGGTTTTAAAAGTTATTGTTATGTTCTGTTAAGACACTACAGTTATTAAATCTTACGTAGGCTAGTAGCCTATTAAACTTGGCTGTGGCCAGGGTCATGGAAGCTCTGTAGCCACGGTGATTTGAGCTATCCGATTGGGCAGCCCAGTAGGTGCACTCGATTTAGTCTGCCGGGTAGGCAGAGTTTGTCTCATGGGAACACTTTGCTTACCCGGTGCGCAGGACTTTTGAATCAAGTGCACCTACCGGCCACAGCGCAACACAATTTTTAAAAAGGAGCGCAAGCCTTTAGCGTTCGTTGTCTTTTCTACAGAAATATTTGGTGATCGAATAGGAATGCCTTGAAGATCACTGCTATACACGGTATCCGACAAAACGCCATGCCCACACTCTGTATCAGAGGCAAGCAAACGGCCTGATGATGGGGTTTGGTTCTTGGTAATATCCCATCTTTGAAAAGGTGGTTACCAAAAAATCTCCCTCAAATATATATGCTTTGTGTTGTAGTCATGACAGAACCATTCCCTCTCTTTGATACCCTATCTCCTCTCACCTTTGAACACGGACAGGACACAAGTCAGGAATCGTTTCACCTCTGAACCTGGACAGGACACAAGTCAGGATTCGTCTCACCTCTGAACCTGGACAGAACACAAGTCAGGATTTGTCTCACCTCTGAACCCGTCAGCGTTCCTCTCAGGTTGAGTCATAATTATTACCCAATGAGTACTTGTCTGGTCTCTGAGGTGGCTAGTTACTTTCCATGTTCGGTATTATCTTGGCTGTGGACTCACTCTTAAAAACAACACTCTTAAAAACAAAATGGCTGTCTATAAGGTCTTCTGGCTTCGTGCTTCAGTTTCCACAGGACCTTGATTAAAGATGACTTTTTATTCACAATGTATTTCAATTGAGTACTTATGAACAATTTCAGAAACATCTATTGGCTTTGTAAAGCGTTCATGCTGTCACCGTCACAAAGAGTAGATGGTTGGTTCATGTTTTTCTAAAAGAAGGAAATATCTGTACAAAGTATGCTCCCGTGCTTTATTCCTGCACAAACATTTATGGAATAGAGCAGTAATGCAAGAATAGCATTTTATTATCTTATCGTGAAACATACATTTTTCTGGGTTGAATTGGCAGGTTTTGAGTCCTTAGAGTTAGTGGAAGACATAGAGAAATGTCTTTATGTTTTGTAAATGTATTTTCCTGAAAAGCTTTGGGTGGTGCTGAACAGGGGTGTGTGAAGTTGTTCAAGATAAGGTTGACTGTTTCTATAACACCAATGGAACAGTGTGACACACAGGGCAGGGCAAAACGAAGGTGTATACACCGCAGGCACAAAGTAGAAACACTAGTTACCTGGCTTGGTGACATCATTTTCTAAGGTCATCTCACCTCTCAGTAGTACAGTACAGCTGTATGGCCGACTCCTTTTTCAACAAAGTCCCCCTCCATTCAAAACCCAGAGACCCTGAGAAAAGGATAGATTCAATGCCTCTTAGTGGTTCCTATCATATGCCCTTTCTACTATTGCTAAGTGTGTGTGTGTGGCATGGTGACAGCCCAGCCTGGCTCTTTCCATGAACGTCCCAACAGTTAAGTCATGAGCCACTGCCCAACAAATCGATATATCAGCTGCCTGACCAGGCTTCTCACAGTACTGCCCTGCTTGGAGCTGCCTGCATCTCTCTCTCTCTCTCTCTCTCTCTCTCTCTCTCTCTCTCTCTCTCTCTCTCTCCCTGCTTTCCTGGGGGTTGAGAGTTGTGGTTATTCGGGAGAGCATAGGAGGGAGGAATGGGTGATGTTGGAGGGGGGAAGGGGGAGAGAATGTGGGTCATCATCCACACCCAAAATCTGCATCACGTGTCCCAGGCAGCTGGAATCCCATCTCCAGCTCAAACCGGCACCAATGAGGCACGTTGTATAAGCGGTTATTGATCCATCAGAGAGAGTGCACTGCACAAAGAAAAAAAAACACCACAGGGACTGATGGACGGAGGGAGGGTGGAGGGTGGTTCAGTGATTTGGCTGCTGCAGAGGTGTCACAATATGTCACTATGACTCAGGGTCCAAAATATAAAGCAGCCTGCCCTATGATTGAGGAGTGCTGTGCTAATGGTGCATTCTGAAAGCGGCTAGCACTGGTTTGTTCAGACATTCGTGTTATTAAAATGCTGTAAGGCCAAGAGGCCTACATAATACACCTGATATTTTTGTGGAAATCTATCTACTTTAGGGTTGATCACTCTCTTAAATGAGGGTCAATCTATAGTCGCACTGGGTGCTACAGTAGGTCGATTTTTAGGAGGATAAAACCAATGATTACTCTGAATGGTGAAGAGATCACCAGTGAAGTTAATGGATTGAAAATGCAGGGCTGACTCGCTAGTAACGCTGAGTTAACACTGAGTGACTCTGAGTGCCTGAGAGTAAGCTGTCAGTTTAGACATATTCAGGTCAGTGACACGTCGACTCCCAAAGTCTCTATTTTGGGATGTCATAGTTTTCAGCAGCCGTGCAATTCTGCTGCTCCACCCACATCAGTGGCGGTCAGTGCAGTTTAATATTAGGGAGGAAAATAGTTTTTATGAGCATGGCCTTATTTCTATTACATCATATTGAAGGACTGCCATTCATATTCCATTCACCCAGGTCAATGTAACATCGATATGGTTAGGCTGCTACATGATACTTGAATTTGCCCTATCTATACCCATCATGAGGTTGCTACAACCTACAAATGAATGTTTATAACGTAGGTGCACAGGTCGAGAGACAAACTGGAGTAATCAAGGTGACAGACAGTGACACATTCAATACTGCCTTGCACATACTTGCCTGCATCTAACTGATCTGGGGTGTAGTCATTAGTCCAAACAGAGAGTTCCTATTGGACAAATTCCGGTAGGTCTCTCCCCGTTTTGTTCTGTTTGCTTCTGTTTAAGAAACGTTTTGCAACAGAATCGGCAGAATGAATACACCCCTGATCACCTGCACACGCAGTTCAATTTCCTAACAGCCACATACAGCATCATCACTTTTCTTGTTGTAGAATTCCTTCTCCCAACTACACGCTCTTAACTTTTCACTTCGCTTGTGGATTTCAGTGCACAACACAACAGCTGTCTGTGACCAGGTACAAAAACCTCTCCAAGCCAATCCTTTGTACCATAACCGCTTAACAGATCCTACATCGTAGTCACCATATTAAAGTTAAAGCTAATCGACAAACTAGAACTAACGCGTAAGTAAACCCACAATCCAATCCATGTGTACAATCACGCAGTACTGTGTACAGCAAGCAGTTTAGCAGTTACATCGGCGGGCCCCTGTGGCAATAAATTCATAAAAACTAAAGCTTACCTTGACTTGGAAGAGTTAGCCAGATAGCTAACCTAAATTGCATTCCTCTTTGTTTGAATCCGATTGTTGAGTAGGCTAAATGAGCTGCTTTAGCTATTTAAGTGAATGGTAAACTAAGATTAGTAAGACGGGAAAAAAAACTAAATTCTTCTCTCTTACTCTGCTGCTTCTCCTTAATTTATGAAGAGATGCATTTGTTCAAAACAATTAAACTATTGTCTCTCTCCTTGAGTAAACTTCTCACCACACTGCAGTGCTAGCTAGCTGTAGCTTATGCTTTCAGATTAATTCTATGATCCTTTGGATGACAACATGTCTGTTCATACTGCAAGAGCTCTGATAGGTTGGAGGACATCCTCTGGAATTTGTCATAATTATTGTGTAAGACTATTGAAGGGGGTGAGCTCCATGAGCCTCTTAGGTTTTATATTGAAGTCAATGTACCCAGAGGAGGATGGAAAATAGATGTCCTCTGGCTACATCATGGTGCTACCCTATAGGGTGCTGTTGAGGCTACTAGAGACCTTCATTGCAAAACAGTGTTTTAATCAGTTGATCGATGGCTTGTTGGTTCAAGCCACAAGCAGACAAATAAGAGTATTTGAAACACTGAGAGACAGAGGAGGACAAAGAGACACAGACAGAGAGAGAGAGAGAGAGAGAGAGAGAGAGAGAGAGAGAGAGAGAGAGAGAGAGAGAGAGAGAGAGAGAGAGAGAGAGAGAGAGAGAGAGAGAGAGAGAGAGAGAGTGTCCAAGGATTGTGTATTCCCTTTACATGTACAAGGCTAATCATATCTGTAAGTAGGCCTTGGCCTTACCTCCGTGTGGCAACGCAGATAAATACTCAAAAACCTTTTTCTGACTGGTGCTTCTGGTCCTGGGGCAGGCAGGCATACCGTTCACATGCACAGAGTCAGAGTTCCCTGCTCGCTATGGAGATTGTTGAGGGGTGAAACGTGAAGTAGGGCAGATGTGGTAATACAAGGTAATAGTCAATCTATGATCTGCGGACACTCGACTGGTGACATGGCAGGGTCAAATGAGTCCAATCGTTTCTCACTTATTCCTAGATTCCTGGAGATAAGGCTTAAGTAGTTAAAGTTTCTCTAGGAAATAGTTTCACTGTTTACTGGTGTGGGTCTTTAAATGCTCCAAATGGTGTCCAAATGTGGGCTACAGAGAAAGCTTCGGTCTGTGTCAGGCTCAGCAGTGCGGAGAAAGGCATTGATGAATGCCCTAGCTATAATAATTAAAGTTACTGTTTTACCAATATAGAACTGACTCCATTCAATGTCTTCTCTGCCTATCCTCTTCTCCTTACTTCGTAATGTAGTTATATGAATAGGTGTTGTTGACATGCCACTCACAAAACCACCGGCCGGACAGAAAGAGATACAAAAAGAATGAATGAAGGAGAGGGATCACGGATCACATAGATCAATACGGAAATGGCGGATTGCTCCTCCGGGAAAAGTGGTGAAGTTGAGATCTCTTAAAGGGTCACGAACCGAAGTTTCAAGTCATAATATAGCTGTTATGTCTACACACAGCCAACAGTTAACCTCGATGAGGAGGGCTGTGTGAAAGAGCAAAGCTAGTAGGCTACAGTTCATGTAGAATGCAATGGGATACACCTACTGTATACAGAATTCAATGAACCGTAAACCTACCTAATCCAGCACTGGTAACTATGAGGGATGTTCATAATTATGTCATTAAAACAACGGGTTACAGTAAGTAATGCAAATGCTTATTCAACCTAACCCTCCAAGAATGAATGTGAGTCATGTTGGCCTTCATTTGTTAGAGCTCATTTGCACATATCACTAAAATAACCTTGTCTGACATGTTTTGCAACAGTGTGATTAGTTGACAGAAAAACACCCTTTTCTCTCCTTTACCCTTCAGCCAAGGACAAGTCAAGCAAGACTAAATTATTGTGTATGCATGCATGTGTGTGTGTGTGTGTGCCTGCGTGAGGAGTGCGTGTGCGCATGTGTGAAGAATGATTTAGTGAGGGTTAAATATTTTTGCATGTCACCAACATAAAACCTCCTTCGCCTTGTAAGCAGCGTGACTCAAAAGTACGTATCCAGGCAATATCTCTTCAGATCTAGAGTACAATGCATTTCACATCTATATTTACATTATTGCAGTCATTTTGCAGACACACTGATCCAGATCCGCTGACACGTTTCACACAGACGGAACAGTACATGGAAGCAGTGTATCTTTAAAAAAACATAAATGTCGTAACAAGTCACTACAGAACAGACGGCTTGTTTGCTTAGGTGAGATGTTCAGATCACATTAGTTAAAGAACATTCTAGAATCATTTTGGAATCTAGAGGGTCATTTCCCCCCAGTAATGTTCAGCTATACTATAATTCATTATACTGTACTACTGATATTTGTATTCTTAGAATCTCTTTAATCAAAGTTGTGTATCTTTAAGAGGCTCGCTGGCATGTCTTAGTGAGGATTCAGGACCCAAGAGATCTGGTCAGCAGCATGCGCTGTACATTTGGGCTGGCTACAGTATATATATACCCTGTGCCTTGTCAGTGTGGTGTGCTGTGCTGACTGTTGCAGCCCAGCCCTGTCCTGACCAGAACAATGCCCTGGACATCAACAGTATACCCCATGGAACATTCCACTGTCGACTTCACCTCATACCATCTAACAGTACAGCCGGGGAGAGTGATCAGAGGGAGGAATCCGTACTATGCGTGTGTGTGTGTGTGTGTGTGTGTGTGTGTGTGTGTGTGTGTGTGTGTGTGTGTGTGTGTGTGTGTGTGTGTGTGTGTGTGTGTGTGTGTGTGTGTGTGTGTGTGTGTGTGTGCGTGTGTGTGTCAGTGGCGCGAAGTGGTTGGAGTTTTCTACAAAGCAGCAAGACAGAAATATGATGGCAAATTTTCGAACTACCGGTGTTTTGAACAGATTAGATTATACTATTTAGAATGAGCAGCCAGCTCATGCACGAACATGTGCACCAGGGACAACTCAACAAGCATGCAGATGCAATAAGTGAAAACACATTATCACACTGGGGATAGCTAACTATGTCAAGAACCTCGCCGAAATGGTGCCTCTTCCTGTTCCGGCAGAGCTCGGCGGTCGTCGTCGCCAGCCTATTAGCTGCCATCGATTCCCTTTCCGTTTGTTTCTGGTTATTGGGTAATTGGGTACACCTGTTTTGTGTTAGTGTTTGTTTGTAGGCTATTTAAGGGCACTAGGCCCGCTGGGTATTTGTGCGGGCTTGTTTTTTGTTACTCTGTTGGATGGTGTTTTTTCGTGTCTTTATTCTCCGGACTATTTTGGTCCTGTTGTTTGGGCTGGTAAATTGTATGTGCCCTGTGTGTTGGCGTGACCGTTTTGTTGCGCCGGTGAATAAATTTGACAATCTACTGAACCCTGCTCTCTGCGCCTGATTCCACCCACCACTCCTAGTTTATCGTAACAGAAGCCTGCACCTTCTAAATGGAGTCAGCAGGAGCAGCGACCACCCCTCTCCCCACTATGGAGGAGCGCGTTCATCACCACACAGCTGTCCTCCATCGGATCGGTACAGCGATGGACCAGATGATGGAGAGGATGGAACGATGGGAGAGGAGTGGTCTACCAACGTCTACCCCAGCTCCCCCACAGCCGACGCCACTTACTCCACCTACGTCGTCCTCTGGGTCCAGCTCACTGCGTCTCTCCCTCCCGAGGGAGTACGATGGTGCGGCGGCTGGGTGCCAGGGACTTTTGCTCGAGCTCTACCTGGCTACCGTGCGTCCGGCTCCCTCGGGTGAGGAGAGTGTGAGCCTCCTCGTCTCCTGTTTAACGGGTAGGGCCCTGGACTGGGCCAACGCTGTCTGGAACAGCCCAGACTCGGCTCGGGACCACTACCTGGAGTTCACCCGCCGTTTTCGAGCTGTGTTCGACCACCCACCAGAGGGCAAAGCGGCGGGTGAGCGACTGTTCCACCTCAGACAGGAGACGAGGAGTGCGCAGGACTTCGCGTTGGAGTTCAGGACCCTAGCTGCTGATGCTGGGTGGAATGACAGGGCCCTGATGGACCATTACCGGTGTAGTCTCCGGGAGGACGTCCGCCGGGAGCTAGCTTGTAGGGACACAACTCTCTCCCTGGATGAACTAATAGACATGTCGATTCGATTGGACAACCTGCTAGCTGCCCGCGGGCGTTCAGAAGGGGTCCTGTCAATTCCACCTTCCAGCCCTCCCGCTCCCGCTCCCACTCCGATGGAGTTGGGAGGAGCTGCATCTAGGGAGACCAGAGGAGGAGGCTCCTCCTGCTCCTATTGTGGATGGAGAGGACACACTTCGGACCGGTGCTGGAGGAGTTCCTCTGGGAGTCGAGCTGGCCGGCGGAACACTTCTCGGCCACCCCAGGTGAGTAGGCACCAAACTCACCCAGTGCTCCCTGTTGGTCACATGTTTTTGTTTATTTTTTTTCCTGCGTTTTTCCCCTCTCTTCAGCATAAGGCGCTAGTTGATTCAGGCGCAGCTGGGAGTTTTATGGCTCGCGGACTCGCACGTAAATTGGGTATTCCGTTAGTGCAGATAGACCCACCTGTCCCCGTGCACTCCTTAGATAGCCGACCGTTAGGGTCAGGGCTGGCCAGGGAGGCCACGATTCCACTGAACATGGTAACGCAGGGGAATCATAGGGAGAAGATCAGTTTCTACCTTATTGATTCACCTGGGTTTCCAGTGGTGTTGGGGGTTCCCTGGCTGGCTATTCACAATCCCCTCATTTCCTGGAAACAGGGGGCTCTTAAGGGGTGGTCAGACGAATGTTCGGATAGGTGTATAGGAGTTTTCATCGGTGCCACAACGGTGGAGAGTCCAGACCAGGTTTCCACCGTGCGCATTCCCCCAGAATATGCCGATTTGGCTATAGCTTTTAGTAAGAAGAAAGCGACCAAATTGCCACCCCATCGACGGTGGGATTGCGTGATAAACCTCCAGGAGAACGCTGCACTTCCCCGGAGTCACGTGTACCCACTGTCACAGGAGGAGACGCTGGCTATGGAGACATATGTCACGGAAGCTCTGAGACAGGGGTACATTCGGCCCTCCATGTCACCCGTCTCCTCGAGTTTCTGTTTTGTGAGGAAAAAGGAGGGAGGTCTGCGTCCGTGCATTGATTATCGAGGTCTCAATTCGATCACAGTGGGTTTTAGTTATCCGCTACCTCTCATCGCTACAGTGGTGGAATCATTCCACGAAGCGCGTTTCTTCACAAAACTGGACCTCAGGAGCGCGTATAATCTGGTGCGTATTCGGGGAGGAGATGAGTGGAAAACAGCGTTTAGTACCACATCAGGCCACTATGAGTACCTTGTCATGCCGTATGGGTTGAAGAATGCTCCAGCCGTCTTCCAATTCTTTGTAGATGAGATTCTCAGGGACTTGCACGGGCAGGGTGTGATAGTCTATATTGATGACATCTTGATTTATTCTGCTACACGCGCCGCGCATGTCTCCCTGGTGCGCAAGGTTCTTGGGCGAATGCTGGAGCATGACCTATACGTCAACTGGGTTATCGCATTTCCAGCTCGGGGATGATGATGGAGTGTGACCGCGTTAACGCCGTGCGTAATTGGCCGACTCCGACCACGGTAAAGGAGGTGCAACGGTTTTTAGGGTTTGCCAATTACTACCGGAGGTTTATCCGGGGTTTTGGCCAAGTAGCGGCGCCAATTCCCTCACTGCTGAAGGGGGGGCCGGTGCGTCTGCGGTGGTCAGCAGAGGCTGATGGAGCCTTCAACCAGTTGAAGGCACTGTTCACTTGGGCTCCCGTGTTGGCGCATCCGGACCCTTCGTTAGCATTCATAGTGGAGGTGGATGCGTCCGAGGCTGGGGTTGGAGCCGTGCTGTCTCAGCGCTCGGGCACGCCACCGAAGCTCCGTCCCTGCGCTTTCTTTTCTAAGAAGCTGGGTCCGGCGGAGCGGAACTATGATGTGGGGGACCGGGAGTTACTAGCTATGGTTAAGGCCCTGAAGGTGTGGAGACACTGGCTAGAGGGGGCTAAACACCCTTTCCTCATCTGGACTGACCACCGTAAACTGGAGTATATTCGAGCAGCGAGGAGACTGAATCCGCGTCAGGCTAGGTGGGCCATGTTCTTTACACGTTTTAGATTTACGATCTCTTATAGACCAGGTTCCCTTAACACTAAGGCCGACGCGCTGTCCCGTCTCTATGACACCGAGGACCGGTCCATCGGACCCACTCCCATCCTTCCAGCCTCTCGGCTGGTGGCCCCAGTGGTATGGGAGGTGGACGCGGACATCGAGCGGGCGTTGAGGGTTGAACCTGCGCCTACACAGTGTCCGACCGGTCGAAGTTACGTACCGCTTGGTGTCCGTGATAAATTGATTCGGTGGGCTCACACACTACCGTCTGCGGGTCATCCGGGGATTGATAGGACAGTGCGGGGTCTTAGGGGGAAATACTGGTGGCCCACCTTAGCTAGGGATGTGAGGCTCTATGTCTCTTCCTGTTCGGTATGCGCCCAGAGTAAGGCTCCATGGCACCATCCTAGAGGGAAGTTACAACCCCTCCCGGTTCCACAACGGCCATGGTCCCATCTCTCGGTAGATTTCCTTAGTGATCTTCCCCCATCTCAGGGGAACAACACTGTTCTGGTCGTTGTGGATCGGTTCTCTAAGTCCTGCCGTCTCCTCCCATTGCCTGGTCTCCCTACGGCCCTACAGATTGCAGAGGCTCTATTTACCCACGTCTTCCGGCACTATGGGGTTCCAGAGGATATTGTATCTGATCGGGGTCCCCAGTTCACGTCCCGGGTTTGGAAGGCGTTTATGGAGCGTCTGGGGATCTCGGTCAGCCTTACCTCTGGTTATCACCCCGAAAGTAATGGGCAGGTGGAGAGAGTAAACCAGGAAGTGGAGTCCAGGATTCTCTCAGGCAGGCCAGTGAACGGCAGAAGAGAGACGCTGACCGCCACCGCAGTGAGGCCCCGGTGTTCGCACCAGGGGACAGGGTCTGGCTCTCAACCCGAAACCTGCCCCTCCGCCTGCCCTGCCGGAAGCTGGGGCCGCAGTATGTGGGGCCATTTAAAGTCCTGAGGAGGAAAAACGAGGTGTGTTATAGATTGCAACTTCCCTCTTACTATCGCATTAACCCCTCGTTTCATGTGTCTCTCCTCAGGCCGGTGGTAGCTGGTCCCCTACAAGAGAGTGAGGTACCGGAGGTCCCTCCACCCCCTCTGGACATCGAGGGGTCCCCGGCGTACACATTACAAGCTATTCTGGACTCGAGACTCCGGGTGAGGGGCCTGCAGTACCTCGTGGACTGGAAGGGGTACGGTCCGGAGGAGAGGTGCTGGGTACCGGGGAGGGACATTTTAGATCCTTCCCTCTTGAGGGATTTCCACCGCCTCCACCCGGATCGCCCCGCGCCTCGTCCTCCGGGTCGTCCTCGAGGCCGGGGTCGGCGCGCTGTGGGAGCCGCGCGTCAGGGGGTGGGTACTGTCACGAACCTCGCCGAAGGTGGTGCCTCTTCCTGTTCGGGCGGTGCTCTGCGGTCGTCGTCGCAGGCCTATTAGCTGCCATCGATTCCCTTTCCGTTTGTTTCTGGTTATTGGGTAATTGGGTACACCTGTTTTGTGTTAGTGTTTGTTTGTAGGCTATTTAAGGGCACTAGGCCCGCTGGGTATTTGTGCGGGCTTGTTTTTTGTTACTCTGTTGGATGGTGTTTTTTCGTGTCTTTATTCTCCGGACTATTTTGGTCCTGTTGTTTGGGCTGGTAAATTGTATGCGCCCTGTGTGTTGGCGTGATCGTTTTGTTGCGCCGGTGAATAAATGTGACAATCTACTGAACCCTGCTCTCTGCGCCTGATTCCACCCACCACTCCTAGTTTATCGTAACAAACTAACATGTCACAAAGCATGGTGCGCTTGCCAGTTAACTTTCATTTTGAAATAACCTAATAAATCTTGAGTTAGTCAGATATTCGTTTTGAAAGACTTGAAATTGGCATGGGAGCTAACTAGCTAGCAAGCTACCAGCTATCTATAGCTAGCGAGCTTCTTATCAAAGGTAGATAACTGGTTAATTTCTCAATGTTTCTCAAAATTGTAATACACCTGGTTTAATGCTGTTTTAGTCCATACAACATGTCACCCTGTCACCTACAGTATAACCTAATGGACAGCATGTCACCCTGTCACCTACAGTATAACCTAATGGACAACATGTCACCCTGTCACCTACAGTATAACCTAATGGACAACATGTCACCCTGTCACCTACAGTATAACCTAATGGGGAGCATGTCACCCTGTCACCTACAGTATAACCTACTGGACAACATGTCACCCTGTCACCTACAGTATAACCTAATGGACAACATGTCACCCTGTCACCTACAGTATAACCTAATGGACAACATGTCACCCTGTCACCTACAGTATAACCTAATGGACAGCATGTCACCCTGTCACCTACAGTATAACCTAATGGACAACATGTCACCCTGTCACCTACAGTATAACCTAATGGACAACATGTCACCCTGTCACCTGCAGTATAACCTAATGGACAACATGTCACCCTGTCACCTACAGTATAACCTAATGGACAACATGTCACCCTGTCACCTGCAGTATAACCTAATGGACAACATGTCACCCTGTCACCTACAGTATAACCTAATGGACAACATGTCACCCTGTCACCTACAGTATAACCTAATGGACAACATGTCACCCTGTCACCTACAGTATAACCTAATGGACAACATGTCACCCTGTCACCTGCAGTATAACCTCATGGACAACATGTCACCCTGTCACCTGCAGTATAACCTAATGGACAACATGTCACCCTGTCACTTACAGTATAACCTAATGGACAACATGTCACCCTGTCACCTGCAGTATAACCTCATGGACAACATGGGGGGAAACAATAATCCACCGTCATGCTTTTTTGTCCTATAAGATCAGCCATGAGAAGGTTCTAGACAGTGTATCCCGCTTTACTTTGACTCTTGTTAGATGTAGAGGTCTGGTTTATCAGGTCCTAGGCTCCCATGACTGTTCTGATGATTTATTTACAAGTTAATTACAATTCGCTTTTTGCTTTTTGCTGTATCTGATAGAGCATATTTAGTCTCATGTGCAGAAGTAAGCCGTCTGGCGCAAGAGTTCTGACTGCATGCACATTTGAGTGCCCCAGGACAGTCAGACAGTTCCCCCCTCATATCAAATAGCTGGAAAAACAATCCAAGCAATGTTCGCAAGGCCTCTGTGCCCGTGGAGGTGGAGCTTCGGCTGGATGTCACTGAGGGGCACAGCAGTAAGTAACTGAACATCTTGTTTTAAACAATGTATTCTGAAACAGGAAAATGTACACATTTACCTACGGATTTTATACATCCGTCTGTGTGACGTCAACAACATACCAGAAGTCAGAGGTCATCTTACATTTAAGTCATTTAGCAGACGCTCTTATCCAGAGCGACTTACAAATTGGTGCATTCACCTTATGACATCCAGTGGAACAGCCACTTTACAATAGTGCATCTAAATCTTTTAGGGGGGTGAGAAGGATTACTTATCCTATCCTAGGTATTCCTTAAAGAGGTGGGGTTTCAGGTGTCTAGAGGCATTCATGGCCAACATCATATCACCCTGTTCCCTATACTGTGGACTAGTTCTGACCAGGTAGTGCACTATAATGGGAATAGGCTGCCATTTGGGTTGCATCCTCAGAAGATACAAAGTTAAGACTAGTCAGTCACATGTCCCCGCCAGGGACTCTGGAGTGGAGTAACATGGAATGGATTTTAAGTCGTTTACTGGCTGTGTTTCAGTTAGAGAAGGGTATGTGCTATGTGGGACTGTTTTAGCCATTTAGCCCTGAGTGGTTTGGAGTGGCATTGTGGCGGTTATGGCAGTCATGTCCTTTTGCATAGACTGGTTGTTGGTGGGAGGAATAGTTCAACAAACTTGCGTGACACTGGGTGCGTCCCAAATGGAATCCTACTCCCTATGTAGTGCACTAGTTTTGACCAGAGCTCTATGGGCCCTGGTCAAAACTAATGCACCAAAAAATAAAATAGGGTGACATTTGGGATGCGAACGATGCATAGTCAGTGTACTGTAAAGCAGTGCTGAGTCACGATGCATTCCTTAGGGGAAAACACAGGCGTGCTCCCCTACTGAGAACCACTAATGTCTGAAGAATACAGCATTGTCTTTACTCCTTTCCTAAAATCCTGCTGCTGCCTAGTTACAGCACTTTGAACCCGGGCCATGAACACAGTGTAGCGTGGGCAGGGAGAGGAGGAGGGAAGGAGGAAGGAGGCAACAGAACAGCTGGCCTGATTTTGAAAGTGCATTTTTTAGCTTCCTTCAGACTCAGAACTGGGGCTGCAGCCGGCCGGCATGTCGTGCACTGGCTCTTTAAATATCTGTTAAGTGTCATCTTGCACGCACCCAACTGCTGAGTCATTGGGTTCAGGCTGATTTAGTAACCTCCGCCCAGCAGGGCTCCTCATTGGCTTTGGTCTCCACATAGCGGTCCGCGTGGTTGGTTTGCCAGCGCCACTAAACAGTTACTTTTTGCCAGAGGAAGCTCCTATTAAAGGGACAGCAGCGAGATGATTGAACCATTCCCCCTTAAATGACTTAATGACTGTCTGATTGACTGAATATCTAACTGAATGACTGAAATGCTGGACAGCTGACTGGCTGACTGACTAACTGACTGACTGACTGACTGGCTGACTAACTGACTGAGACTGTGTGAGGGCCACTGGGCTACAGCGATGGGGTCACAACACTGTCCGCGGATAGGAAGACAAGAAAAAAGCCCTGTTTCGAGAGAAAGAGAGAGTGACAGTGAGATAGGGGCTAGAGAGAAACCGAGAGTGACAGAGTGAGGAGGGGCTATAGAACGAGAAAGAGAGAGAGAGAAATATGGAAGATATGTGCTATAGAGAGATCTAGAGAGAGAGAGAGATAAGAGGGATGCACTCCCTATCATTGTCATATTGTATCACAAATCAGTAAATCTTGTGGAAGCCCAGAAAGAAAAGAAGTAAAGGCCCTAAGGCCTCAGCAGATTGTGTAATGTGACTCAGAGTAAAGACTCCCTAATGACTGGCCTCTGACACCCTGGAAGTGTACCTACCAGCTATACCCTGGAATAGTCACCTGGTGACTACGTAGCCTAGATACGTCCCTGTAATAGTCACCTGGTAACTAAGTAGCCTAGATACGACCCTGTAATAGTCCTCTGGTCACTAAGTAACCTAGACACAACCCTGTAATAGTCTTATGTAAGGTTACATAATACATGTAAATGCAGATGCAGAATCTACTGTACACCAAAATAAATTAGTTCTTAGTGAAAGCCCACTTACTGTAGAGGAGGACCAACCCCTCCCTGCTGTGCTCTAATAATGTGTATGGATGGATCATGTCTACACCATAACATGCTACCACTATTACATAATTTCCTCTCAATTTCATCCATGGTCTCTCTCACTCGTCCATAGAGGAGGGCTGCCCTCCTATTCCCTCCCATTGCTCTGTTTCATAGATCAGTGTGGACTCCATGGGGTGAGGAAAGAGGAATGAGACGTTATATCTGTGGTTGAAAGGGATCCAAGCTGTTACTTGCCTAGCAGAGGTGCTGATTTAGAGAGAGAGAGAGAGAGAGAGAGAGAGAGAGAGAGAGAGAGAGAGAGAGAGAGAGAGAGAGAGAGAGAGAGAGAGAGAGAGAGAGAGAGAGAGAGAGAGAGAGTGAAAGAGAGAGAGAGAGGGAGGGAGGGAGAGGGAGAGAGAGAAAGAGAAAGTAATTAGAGAGAAGCAGCAGCTCTAAGTACAGTTTACACAGCTTGGATGTACTATATTTGAGCCGGTGCAGCCACAGTTAAAGGCAGCTTTAATCCTGCTATGAGTGCTTATGTAGGACACATACAGCAACACAGGAAGCTCTAATGCAACGTTTCCATCCCACTGAATATGGTTCACCTCATACAGCATAACACAGCAGGAATTCCCCCAATGACTGTGATAGAATACTCTCATAAGAGAATATCAGGACCATGTCATGCTTTATTCAGTGTGGTGACTCAGCCAATGACTGTATAAGGAAGGAACTCAGGCAAGTTGGAGGCAGTTCAATGGATTCACTACTAGAATTCTAATGGAAGGTGATGGGGCAGACAGCAGTGTCTGAAAGACAGAGATATGGAGAGAAACAGATGACTTGTCAATAAGATGGACAGACATAGTCATACAACCTCAATAGTCCAGTTACACAAAACAGTATTGTGGTCCAACAAAGCAACGTATTCACAGAAATTTGGAGACAGTGTGTAGACCAATCATCACACTCATACAATATAGCGTAAAGTGTTTCAGGGCGAAGAAGTTAACAATATCCTCACAGTTTTCTTCCCGTCTTCTTCTATTCAGCGCCTGCAGTGTCTAAACTAGCTCTGTTGTTCCTGCCTCGTGCCTTCTGTCTCCAATCATGGAGCCGGCGTCACAGCACATAGCTAGCATGCCTGAGGTAACAATACACAGGAGAGGAGCATCTCTGAAGACAGAAATCAACCAGGCCCATGAATTTCAATGTGGAGCTTATGGAGGATCATTACCTATTCAATCAAGCTAGTGTTTAGCTTAGCTTAGCTTCGAGGCTATTCTTAGACTACAAGTCCCCTGAATCTCAATTGTGATCCAAAGAATCCCAAGTTATTCAAGCTAGTGGTTAGCTTAGCTTCCAGGGTATTCCTAAACTAGAAGGCTGTAATGTGTTGTTGACTCACGTAGCTATCTTAAGATGGGTGCACTAATTATAAGTAGCTCTGGATAAGAGCGTCTGCGAAATGACTAAAATGCAAGGCCAATGAATTTTCATGTCGATTTATGCTAGATGTGAGCTTCCAGGCCAGGATATTATTACTAGACTACAGCTCTATGTCAGTTGGAGTTGGCGCAATCCACTGCAAAAACACAGGAATATGGGTGTGGGAGTGTGAGATGCAGAGGGATTTGGGAATGGGACACCCTGTTCTGACCATGGCTGTTTCCCAAATGGCACCCTATTCCCAACATAGTGCACTACTTTTGACCAGAGCCTAGAACGAGAATGTTCTGCACCAGTCTTCGGAGCAGGCAGCTCACTGGATGGAGGGAAACATGTTTCCGTATGTGTGTGTGTGTGTGTGTGTGTGTGTGTGTGTGTGTGTGTGTGTGTGTGTGTGTGTGTGTGTGTGTGTGTGTGTGTGTGTGTGTGTGTGTGTGTGTGTGTGTGTGTGTGTGTGTGTGTGTGTGTGTGTGTGTGTGTGTGTAAACACCCTCCCCAGGTCACTCTTTAGTCTAGGCCCCACAGGGACAAACCACTGCTGGGAGGAAGAAGGATTTACAGCATTTCCTGAACGAATGGTTCCTGTACCACATTCCTGCCCTGCTTTACACGCACACACACACACACACACACACACACACACACACACACACACACACACACACACACACACACACACACACACACACACACACACACACACACACACACACACATATATTCAGGCACTGCTTTGCAAATTATCTACACAACTGAGGCTAAGGAATAAAAGCTGTGTCACTGTGCTGAGGCTGAGGCTTTGCTTCTCGTGTTAATGCCTGTTTGATATGTGGAACAAAAAAGGGGTTGACAGGCCAGCGCCTTTCATCTGACTGCAAAGCAACTCTGCAGCTAACCGGAAGGGGGTGATATAATGCTGTTTAAACGGACTTCTTCTGATCCCAGCCCCAAAACACACACACACACACACACACACACACACACACACACACACACACACACACACACACACACACACACACACACACACACACACACACACACACACACACACACACACACACACACAACACACACACATGCAAAACAGGCACATGCACACACATGCAAGTACGCACGCACGTATGCACACACACTTGTACAACTTCAAGCATCATGTGCACACTCGCACAAGTATACACACACACATTCTCTCTCTCTTTTGCGCTCTCAGAGAGATCTGCATTAAAAAGACACAAGGTAGAAAATACACTCATGTTCAGCCTCTCTCCATGCATGCTAAGGAGATGTTAGATATCTTCAATTATGTATCATCATGAGCCAAATATAGTCTAGCATTTTTTTGTGAAGAAAATGAAGATACAGTGTATAATATCCGAACTACTCTACCTGTATATTACTGTATGTCATTTATATGTTTATGTGTTTGTATATAATTATCTATGATATAATTGACAGTTGTTTTGTTGGGTTGCTGCGATTGTTTGTCCTTTGGGGTTGCTGCGTGCTATAATTGACATGTGAATGCTGAGGAAATGGAAAGTTGAATTCCTCTGTTTTTCCCTTTGCAAAGCAAGTGCTCTCATCCAAAAGTGAAATTCCTGTGACTTCAGCAAACCATTAATTAAGGTTTCCGTCCACAAGATGGGCAATGGCCTGTTTGGTAGTGGAGCCCCACTGCCTCGTACTACTCTCACAACCACAGGAATGTTGCATTTGCTCAATAAACTGTTGTGTTGAAATACACTTTCAATGCAAAGAGATTTTATTGGGTGACTGGGTTGTCTGGGGTTACATTACTTCTGGAGTGGAATAGCACTATAAGGAATAGAAGTAGGGATATACTGTTTACTTATAGGCCTCAGCATAGATAATATAGGGATGAAGACACACAGTAAAATGACAAACGGGGCTGTATGTTTAAGGGTGACGTAATGCAGCTATGGCAAAGGAATGCCTTTCTTTGTTACATAATACAGTAAATGTACTTAGCAGACATCCTTTAGGGGGATGCATCTATTCACATTGGATAAACATCTGTGATATAGACATATTCTATGACCCAAAAAGCACCCTATTCTCTATACCAGGGTTTCCCTAACTCAGTCCTGGGGCCTCCCCTGGGTGCATATTTTGTTTTTTGTCCCAGCACTACACAGCTGATTCAAATAATCAAAGCTTGATGATGAGTTGGTTCTTTGAATTAGGGGTGGGATGCCCTGCCTGTAGGCCTAGAGCACTATGTAGGGGGTAGGGTGCAATTTGGGACACACAGAGAATCATTCTTTGAGGGTGAAGTTGACAACAGAGATAACTGTTCTCTTGACGCTATGAGAACCCTACCCCAATTTTGTGTTATTACAATGTTAATGCAATATCAGAACAACATCTCAATCCTCTTCTCTCCTTGCTCATCTACTGTCCACCTCTCTCTCTCTCCTCCTCTCCTCTCATCCTTTCTCCTCTCCTCTCCACCTTCAGTGCAGATTATGTGGAAAGGAGTGAAGAGGAAAGACCTTATATAGCCTACTACTAGAGATGCTGTAACCTCCTCGCAAAGCACACACAGTCCTGCTCTGATATTGAATTAAGCCTTTTTTAAATATGTAGGAAAGTTAACAGTACTCAACTCCAACCCGAATTTATGAGTAAAACCCTCTGCTATATGCCACTCCTATTGGTCGGCATCTTTTGTTCACGCCTCCTGGCCCATAGTCATCCCCTACAACATTGGTGGGAGCACCTGTCACTCAAGGTGCATAAGCGGTGGGAGTCGTCAGTGTTCTTTGACGTTGGAGTTTGATTGGCCAGCTGTTGCTATTGGCGTCACTGCGCTGCCAGCTGATCGCAGTGAGACGCCGGTTTGAAGGGAGTTGGACTAGAGAGAACCAAGACGCAGCGATAGAGGGACTGGTTGGTTGGGGAACTGCTGGGAAACTGGAAAGTGAAACTGGGGCGGTATCTTCGTTTTTACCGGTTAAGTTATAATGTACCGCACACTAATAGATACAAAGGTGATAGTTGAATAGTTGTAAGTGTATTTTAAACTTGAACTATTATAGATGTGTTTCGTCCTGGACTAGAACTGTCCAAATTGATTGAGAGAGTTAAGGTGTGGCTGCCTTTAAAACGGGGTTTCTTCTTCAAGACTTGCATCTGACCTAAATGCTTATGATAATAAAGCTTGATCATAGCTATATACAGTGAGAAGTAGCCTAGCTGGTCGATTTTCAATATGAATGGCGCATTTGATAGAGGAAGCATTCGATTATACAACTAATAGTGCCGTCTCGACAAGGCTAATAAGCATTATTCTAAATATAACCGATGGAATCTATTCTGCTATTATTTGGATGATCATAACAAGTATTTAATAATTCGATGTATAATGTTTTGAAATGGACGTAGCAACTTTACAATCATATCGCAGCCCACAGATGAGTGGCAAGTCAACGGAGCTGTGGTGAG
This sequence comes from Oncorhynchus keta, assembly GCF_023373465.1. Classification (NCBI taxonomy): domain Eukaryota; kingdom Metazoa; phylum Chordata; class Actinopteri; order Salmoniformes; family Salmonidae; genus Oncorhynchus; species Oncorhynchus keta. Next base: position 30,825,141 of record NC_068421.1, read on the forward strand.
GAAGGCCTAGTCCATGATATAAGGTAATTCGATAATTGATAAAACATCTTTTAATTTTTTAAATATATTTTTAAATCGTTTTCTTTATGATGGAGCTGCTTGTAACTAGGCTACTGACATGTTGAGTCATACCGAGGAAAGAAGTTAGTCTAACCTACAGAAAAAAGTAAGTGCGTTTATGTTAATTTAAAAACTTTTAAATGTCTTTATGAGCGTGGAATAACCTTAGCTGAATAGATTGAAGTAATCTACATTGTCTGCAACTAAAATATTAAATAGAGCGTGAAATGAGACCTATTGAGACTATTGCCATAACCGTTACAAATATTGCAAATTGAATGTTCCAAATTATGTAATCAAATAGTTAACTTGCAGTGCCATTCGGACTATTTGTACTCTGGTCTGTAGGCGGTGCCTTCACTGCCATATTACCTAATTCAATACAGCAGTGTATTGAATATAAGATGTAAGAGTTTTTTCAAAGGCCATCTCATATAGACTAAACGTTAAATGTATTGGTTTATGGTCAATTCTATTGTGCGCATTCGTGGCCTATAGAGACAACGGGCGTGCCCATCAATTAGTCTACTTGTAAGAAAAAGAATGGGGCCAACGAGCCCAGAATAAGATTCGGTCATATTTAAAACTTAAACAAAATGTAAAAGATCAAGCTCATTGCTGTACTGTAAAATCGTTTTAAAATACCTATTCAGAGATCATAGCTTTTAACTATACAATTTCATTATTTAGTAGTATGCTACTAGCCTAAAGAATAATGTGTAATGAACTTACTCATTATCTTCACGTTATTTAGTTAGAGTAACTCACTGTAATTCCCTTTAATTCGACTTAAAGGAGAGGATTGCGAAGCAAATTTCTTTAAGGCCCCACCCTTTACAGAGAAACATGGATGTCAACGACAGATTTCCCCGTAAGTTTCTTCCTTTCCCTTTTCCCTCCTCTCCTCATCTCTCATTTTACGTTGATAAACCCTGATTTAAATGGAGAGAACCTGTAACCTACCCTATAAACTGGCTGGCAACACCCTAAAGATCAGACAGCAGGATCTTCATTCAAGCTCCCATGACATCTCCTTTCCCTTGATCAAGGTAAGATATGAACTGTCTTACCTCATTATTGAATAAGTAGTCTATGATAGGCCTTGCTCTTTTAAATGAACCTTTTTCATCATTTACTTATTTTTCAGTGGAATTTTGTAGCAGGGATTATGTAAGTATAGGAACAAGTGTTTACAAGCTCTCCAACTCATGCTTATGCAATCCCAGTTTGAGGATTTCAACACTCAGAGGAGAGCTGTTAAAAGTTAAAATGTGACAGCTCATCAAAGAGAGCTCCGCTTTCCACTCTAAAGATCTGGCACTATGTCATGTGTAGGTCTAATCTTTTATTCACTCAATGACTGTTAGACTGCACCTGCAATTCCTTAAACCCTCAAAGCCTATCAATTCAATTCAACAATGCTCCCTTGCACACTTAATATCTCGAGCACTATTCCACTCCACTACCACCAGACAATCGATTTATTCTGAATTGCAGTCAAGACCTTGTTGGATTCATCCTGAAGCCTCGTAGGCAAACACTGCCTGTTTGATTCATCCTGAAGCCTCGTAGGCAAACACTGCCTGTTTGATTCATCCTGAAGCCTCGTAGGCAAACACTGCCTGTTTGATTCATCCTGAAGCCTCGTAGGCAAACACTGCCTGTGATTCATCCTGAAGCCTCGTAGGCAAACACTGCCTGTTTGATTCATCCTGAAGCCTCGTAGGCAAACACTGCCTGTTTGATTCATCCTGAAGCCTCGTAGGCAAACACTGCCTGTTGGATTCATCCTGAAGCCTCGTAGGCAAACACTGCCTGTTTGATTCATCCTGAAGCCTCGTAGGCAAACACTGCCTGTTTGATTCATCCTGAAGCCTCGTAGGCAAACACTGCCTGTTTGATTCATCCTGAAGCCTCGTAGGCAAACACTGCCTGTTTGATTCATCCTGAAGCCTCGTAGGCAAACACTGCCTGTTTGATTCATCCTGAAGCCTCGTAGGCAAACACTGCCTGTTTGATTCATCCTGAAGCCTCGTAGGCAAACACTGCCTGTTTGGCAGTGACTCATCTCTTCTTGGGTGTGATATTGATGCTTCATCCTTATTCACGGGGGGTGGATGAATTCTTAAGGCCTATAGCTGGTTTACTGGCTGGCTGCAATAAATTGACAGGCAGGCTACTTGGATGAGTTGTAAGGGGCAAGAGGCAGGCAGTAGTTTCTTTTTTGGTTTCCCATGCACCTTCTTTTTTGATGCCTCTGGAGAGTGAAAGACTGTTTTGTCACGAGATCAAGACTTCAGGCTCCAAAGTTCCTCAGGGCCATTTTGACTTTGCCACAGTGATTTCATGCCCTTGCAACAACATAGCATTTCTGTCTGTATGTTTGTTCTGTGTTGTGTGTATGAGTTTGAGGGTGTGTATGTGTGTGTGTGTCTCTGTGTGTGTGGTTAGCAAGCGCTGTCTTTATCTCTGCATGACTGGACGAGATTCATACAGATGTCAACAGAGCCGCTCCCCAGAACGATAGAACAACAGACAGAAAGACATCCCTGCTGGCTGGCCGGATGGACAGACTGGCAGGCAGGCCGGGTGGATGGATATGCAGGCAGTCAGGCAGACCGACAGACGGACTGTATGGGTGTATATGAACAGAGGGATTGAGAGAGATATAAAGAGGGAGAGGGAGTATATGATGAAAGAGAGGAATGCTTGTAATTCAAGGTCTTTCTCTGCAGTCCTGGGTTCCCTCTGCCTTACTCCAATCTAATGATTGGAGTCTTAGCAAGTCATGACGATATGTGTGTGTATCTGTGTGTTCCCATTCTTATGGTTAGTCTGTTTGAGACATAACATTCTCTTTAGTCCTAGAAACCATCTACTCCCTCACATGAAAGGTATTAAACCATTCTGATCTATTAATCAAATAATTAGACATTTCATTTGACAGACACCTTTCAGGACACTTAAGAACGCCTCACATTAAAAGTACATACATTCAAGAGCAGGTTAAATTGGATTTAACCATTGGATTACTTACATTGATCCTATTATCAGAAAAAAAACGGAACAGTTTAATTTCACCAGAAGCCAATATTACTCTAGTCTAGCTTTGACATGAGCATGCTAATGCAGCTCTTATTGAGTACCATAGTTGGGCTGTGCTGAATTCTGGATTGCACATTGACAGTTATTGATAGGCTATCAGAGTATTCCCAGTGGATGAGGAACTGCAGTGGAAATGCGCATTCTAGAATGAGGTTGCATGTTTCAGACTAGGCCACACCCTATGCCTGTAGATGTACACACTGCATCACACATCAGAGTAAAAAACTTTACTTTTCAGTCTAATTATAAATGGGTTATTTCTGGTTTGTTACAATTAATCCACATGTAACCAAAAACTATACCAAGGTAATCATTCTTTTATAAGACTTTTATCACACGTTTTCGTTTTGACTAAATTCACTCAGATGAAAATTCACTAGCAATGTTATTTGACTTCTTTTGAGATGACAATGTACTGAGAAGTTCTCAACAGACATTGAGTGGGCTGATTAGGCTCGACTCAGCAGGTGCTGTGGTGGTGAGTATCGGACATACATAGGCTCTGTGTGTGGGACTGTGTGCAGGAGGACAGACAGTGTCAGTCTGTAGTCTCAATAATAAGACAGACTGTATAAAAATACACACAGCAGAAGTTGATTTGAGAGCCCAGTACTCCTATATATTCAAAGCCAAGTCTCTATGAGCTTCAACTCTTTATCTTCAAGTGCCCAGCCTATTTGGTGCTTGGATCAATTCACTAGTGACTCAAGGCTGAGTTCTCTTATCACTAAGGGCTGGGACTGAGATAAATTCACTAGTGACTCAAGGCTGAGTTCTCTTATCACTAAGGGCTGGGACTGAGATAAATTCACTAGTAACTCAAGGCTGAGTTCTCTTATCACTAAGGGCTGGGACTGAGATCGATTCACTAGTGACTCAAGGCTGAGTTCTCTTATCACTAAGGGCTGGGACTGAGATAAATTCACTAGTGACTCAAGGCTGAGTTCTCTTATCACTAAGGGCTGGGACTGAGATCGATGCACTAGTGACTCAAGGCTGAGTTCTCTTATCACTAAGGGCTAGGACTGGGATCGATTCACTAGTGACTCAAGGCTGAGTTCTCTTATCACTAAGGGCTAGGACTGGGATCGACTCACTAGTGACTCAAGGCTGAGTTCTCTTATCACTAAGGGCTGGGACTGGGATCGATTCACTAGTGACTCAAGGCTGAGTTCTCTTATCACTAAGGGCTGGGACTGGGATCGATTCACTAGTGACTCAAGGCTGAGTTCTCTTATCACTAAGGCCTAGGACTGGGATCGTCTCACTAGTGACTCAAGGCTGAGTTCTCTTATCACTAAGGACTAGGACTGGGATCGACTCACTAGTGACTCAAGGCTGAGTTCTTTTATCACTAAGGGCTAGGACTGGGATCGACTCACTAGTGACTCAAGGCTGAGTTCTCTTATCACTAAGGGCTGGGACTGGGATCGATTCACTAGTGACTCAAGGCTGAGTTCTCTTATCACTAAGGGCTGGGACTGGGATTGACTCCTGCGCTCTTTGTGGCCTTGGGGTCTATTCCACTCTCAAAGGGAAGAGGCTTTGACTGGCCCTATCAGGGCTTAGGCTGGGACTGGGTCTAGTCCTCATAGTGCCTTGGTCAAGTTTGGGCTGACAGTTAACAGTTTATAGCTCAACTAATGAAACTTCCCTTGGTGCCATTTAATCTCCATGTTAAACAAGCACTAGGAAATTAACCCGCAGGCCATTTCTAGCACCACCAAGGAAAAGCCAGTGCAGAGCCACCATTTTATCTAACAGTAAACGTAGCAGTGCCAATTCAACATGAACTAGTCCCATCCAGAGATTGAAAACCATGGGTGTGTCCAAAATGTCATCCTGTTCCCTATATAGTGCACTACTTTTGTCCAGAGCCCCTGGTCAACAATAGTGCACTATATAGGGAATAGGGTACCATTTCCCCTGTGATGGAATGAGTACAAGGCAGAAGGGACGCTGTGTCACTGTGTAATCTCCGGTTGATTAAATGGACTGCCACAGGTTTTGTTTTTCCCACAGCCCTGTATCCCTGGCCCTGTAAGTGACCTAGTTAAAGACCTAGTGCTATTGTGCCTTTGCCGAATTTCAGTCTCCCTATACGTACATTACCAGTCAAAAGTTTGGACACCTACTCATTCAAGGGTTTTTCTTTATTTTCACTATTTTCTACATTGTACAATAATAGTGAAGACGTCAACATGATGAAATAACACATTATGGAATCATGTAGAAACCAAAAAAGTGTTAAACACAGTGTTAAACATTTGAGATTCTTCAAAGTAGCCACCATTTGAGCCAATCACTTGTACTGTGACAAGGTAGGATTGGTATACAGAAGATAGCCTTATTTGGTAAAAGACCAAGTCCATATTATGGCAAGGACAGCTCAAATAAGCAAAGAGACATGACAGTCCATCATTACTTTTAGACATGAAGGTCAGTCAATTCTGAAAATTTCAAGAACTTTGAAAGTTTCTTCAAGTGCAGTCACAAAAACCATCAAGCGCTATGATGAAACTGGCTCTCATGAGGACCGCCACAGAAAAGGAAGACCCAGAGTTGCCTCTGCTGCAGAGGATACGTTCCTTAGAGTTACCAGCCTTGAATGAGTAGGTGTCTCCAAACTTTTGACTGATACTGTACTTATACATGGTGAGGAAGGTAGACATACTGTACATACAGTAGACATACATTGACCAACCTACTGTATGCATACACACAGGGTGGAAACGTGGAAAGATAGAGAGGTAGAGTGGAAGCTAGAGAGAGCAAGAGAGGGGAACAGACAGTGAGAGAGAGAGAGTGAGCGTTAGAGGGAGGTGGAAAGATAGAGAGAGGTAGAGGAACAGGGTAGGTCTGAGAAAGGTTGGGCCTGCGCATGTGTGCTGTCTGTGTGTGTGCTCTGTGTTCAGACAGCGTGGAGGTCTGGGGCCTCTGCAGACTGAATGGAATTTATACCATATGTACTAGGCATCCCAGGAATGCACCCCAGGCCCAAAGAGCTGACCAATGGAAAGAGAGGAGAGGGAGAGAGATTGGGAGAGAGGGAGGGACAGGAGAGAAGAGAGAATGGGAGAGAATGGGAGAGTGGGGGGTTGTATAGAGAGAGAGAGAGAGAGAGAGAGAGAGAGAGAGAGAGGGAGAGCAGGAGAGAGAGAGAGAGAGAGAGAGAGAGAGAGAGAGAGAGAGAGAGAGAGAGAGAGAGAGAGAGAGAGAGAGAGAGAGAGAGAGAGAGAGAGAGAGAGAGAGAGAGAGAGAGAGAGAGAGAGAGAGAGAGAGAGAGTTAGAAATCCATTCTGCAGGGACAAACCTGTTGAGTACAAGTCCTTCAGTTAGTGGAAAATGCTGCATGTCTGGCAAAATGTCTGCTTGCTGTGGACACATCTGTTTAACATGGTTGTAGCTCAGGAACCTATGGGCCCTGGTCAAAGGTAGCGGACTATAAAGGGAATAGGGCGCCATTTAGGACACATTCCACATGCAACGATAAAGATGAATACACAGATTTTGCCCAACTGGTTATTGAAACGAGTTCTGCAATAACTATGTAATTACTATGCAGGCAACCCTAGAAATACAAAACATTCCATTTAACATCATTGTATCTGTGTGACCTCTTTTCTACCTCCATGAGTCAACATATTATTGTCAGAAACATTAGTAGACTGTAGTTCTCAGTAAATCAATGATTTCTCAACTGTGACACTTTTTCCCTGAAATGTTATATTTGTTAGCAATTACTAAGCAATGAGCAGCTTTGCATCTTTTCACAATGTCCATATCACATCTGTGGTTCTTTCTACTGCTCAGGTGTCTGTGTGTGCCTGTCTGTATGAACATGTATGTGTATATGAACTACATTCATGTGGTTGCTGACACTATGTAGTACATGCTTCATATAATAATTGAGGTTATCGGATACATGCTTATGCTATAACTGAGCTATGTGCAAGCTGGTCAGGGAGCAGAGAGACTGAACACTTTGGCATTATGGCAGCCAGTGTCGCGCAAAGTATGTCAATGTGATCTGTGGTTGGATAAGAGCCTCTCTGTGTGTGTGTGTGTGTGTGTGTGTGTGTGTGTGTGTGTGTGTGTGTGTGTGTGTGTGTGTGTGTGTGTGTGTGTGTGTGTGTGTGTGTGTGTGTGTGTGTGTGTGTGTGTGTGTGTGTGTGTGCGTGTGTGTGTGTGTGGTCAAAGCACTAAGCTGGGGGTCATAAGGTAGGTAGATACCTTAAGTAATGATAATCTTTACGGGTTAGCAGGAGCTAATTTTCACTTGGAACTTCTGCTCACTGTGTCTCAGTCTTCCAGAGTGTTCCCTGGATGGAATGTACTCCCGGGCCATCTGTGTACATCAGTGTATGTGGCAGCCTGCAGCTCATGAAATGGTGGACACACAACACAGACATACATGTTTTTTCACTCTTGCTCTCTCATTTAATTTACTCAATCAACACACACAGATTTACATATACACATACACAAATCAATTCACTTTCTCTTTCCGACAGGCATAGGCCCTCCCTCTCTCTCTCTCTCTCTCTCTTACACACACACCACACACACACACACACACACACACACACACACACACGCACACGCACACGCACACACACAGTCCTGTGGTGTAGTCTGTTATCCCCACAGTCACATCTTGTGAGGTGTGTCTGGAAATGTGGTCAAACGCTAGTCAACAAGTCTCATTGACAAGCAAAACACTGTGAGACTAGCACTGTCCTTTATGAAGAAACCACTGTGAGACTAACACTGTTCTTTATGAAGAAACCACTGTGAGACTAACACTGTCCTTTATGAAGAAACCACTGTGAGACTAACACTGTCCTTTATGAAGAAACCACTGTGAGACTAACACTGTCCTTTATGAAGAAACCACTGTGAGACTACTGTCCTTTATGAAGAAACACTGTGAGACTAGCACTGTCCTTTATGAAGAAACCACTGTGAGACTAACACTGTCCTTTATGAAGAAACCACTGTGAGACTAACACTGTCCTTTATGAAGAAACCACTGTGAGACTAACACTGTCCTTTATGAAGAAACCACTGTGAGACTAACACTGTCCTTTATGAAGAAACCACTGTGAGACTAGCACTGTCCTTTATGAGAAACCACTGTGAGACTAACACTGTGAAGAAACCCTTGAGACTAGCACTGTCCTTTATGAAGAAACCACTGTGAGACTAGCACTGTCCTTTATGAAGAAACCACTGTGAGACTAACACTGTCCTTTATGAAGAAACCACTGTGAGACTAACACTGTCCTTTATGAAGAAACCACTGTGAGACTAACACTGTCCTTTATGAAGAAACCACTGTGAGACTAACACTGTCCTTTATGAAGAAACCACTGTGAGACTAACACTGTCCTTTATGAAGAAACCACTGTGAGACTAACACTGTCCTTTATGAAGAAACCACTGTGAGACTAACACTGTCCTTTATGAAGAAACCACTGTGAGACTAACACTGTCCTTTATGAAGAAACCACTGTGAGACTAACACTGTCCTTTATGAAGAAACCACTGTGAGACTAACACTGTCCTTTATGAAGAAACCACTGTGAGACTAACACTGTCCTTTATGAAGAAACCACTGTGAGACTAACACTGTCCTTTATGAAGAAACCACTGTGAGACTGAAGAAACACTGTCCTGTTATGAAGAAACCACTGTGAGACTAACACTGTCCTTTATGAAGAAACCACTGTGAGACTAACACTGTCCTTTATGAAGAAACCACTGTTAACACTGTCCTTTATGAAGAAACCACTGTGAGACTAACACTGTCCTTTATGAAGAAACCACTGTGAGACTAACACTGTCCTTTATGAAGAAACCACTGTGAGACTAACACTGTCCTTTATGAAGAAACCACCTAACACTGTCCTTTATGAAGAAACCACTGTGAGACTAACACTGTCCTTTATGAAGAA